>NC_135377.1:44076234-44377144 GCF_049243985.1 Paroedura picta | reverse complement strand
CTGTGCCATTTGGTTGATGGTATCAACCAAATGCCTGGTGGAAGAGCTCCCTTTTGCAGGCCCTGCGGAACTGTTTTAGCTCCGTCAGGGGCCTGATCTCCTCTGGGAACTCATTCCAGCAGGTGTGGGCTAGGACAGAGAAGGCTTTGGCCCTGGTTGAAGCCAGGCAGGCTTCTTTAGGGCCAGGGAATATTAGCCAGTTGGTGGCGGTGGAGCATAGTGCTCTTTGGGGGGCATAGGCAGGGAGGTGGTCCCTCAGATACACTGGGCCCTGGCTGCGTATGGCCTTGAGGGTAATTATCAGAACCTTTAGCCTGATCCGGAATTCAACTGGCAACCATTAAAGCTGGTGGAGAATGGGCCAGATGTGAGCCCTCCATGGGGTTGCTGTGAGGACTTTGGCCGCTGCGTTTTGGACCAGTTGTAATTTCCAGGTCAAAGCCAAAGGCAGGCCTGCATAGAGCAAGTTACAGAAGTCCGGTCTAGAGACCACTGCATGGATCACCGTGGCTAGATGTTCCAGGGCCAGGTAGGGCGCTAGTAGCTTGGATTGATGGAGATGATGAAATACCAGCCGCGCTACCTTTGCGACCTGGGCTTCCATTGTGATGGAAGCATCCAGGATCATGCCCAGGTTAATGGCGGAGTGAGCTATATGAAGCTGTACAACATCCAGGGTGGGCAGGCTCACTTCCTCACATGGGCTCTTCCTACCCAGCCACAGGACCTCTGTCTTTGAAGGATTGAGCTTCAGACGACTCTGATTGAGCCATCTCGTCACTGCTTCCAGGCAGCTGGCTAATGCTTCTGGGGGAGAGTCAGGGTGGCCATCCATCAGGAGGAAGAGCTGGGTGTCATCTGCATATTGATGACAACCCAGCCCAAACTTCCATACCAGTTGTGCAAGAGGACATAAGAAAACGTTGAAAAGGATAGGAGTGAGGACCGCCCCTTGTGGAACTCCACAATTAAGTTGTCGTTGGTTTGACATTTTTTCTACTATTGCAACCCTCTGTCCACGACCCCGGAGGAAGGAGATCAGCCATTGAAGGACCGTCCCTCGTATTCCGGCATCAACGAGGCAGCAAGCTAGAAGCTCATGGTCGACTGGGTTGAATGCTGCTGAAAGATCTAGCAGCGCCGACCCGCCTCAGTCTAACTGGTGATGGAGGTTGTCCATCAGGGCAACTAGCACTGTCTCTACCCCATGGCCAGGCCAGAAGCCTGACTGGGATGGGTCTAGGACCGAAGTTCCTTCCAGGAATGCCATTAGTTGGTTTGCAATAGCCCTTTCTACCATCTTGCCCAGAAATGCTAGGTGCAAGACAGGTCAGGTTGCCCAGAAATGCCAGGCTCTCGCAGGTCTAAAGATGTTTTTTTCAGTAACGGGCATACCACTGCCTCTTTCTATTCCTCCGGGAATTCTCCCGTTGTGAGAGATTAGTTGATTATCTCTCAGAGGGGACCCTTTATTCTTATGTCTGCGGTTTTTAGAAGCCACGATGGGAAAGGGTCTAGTGGGCATGTGGCTGGCCCCACTGCTGCTAGCATTCTGTCCACTTCGGTCAGCGTGAGTCGTCTGAAGTTATTCAGTGTTTTTACCAGAGACGGCAAAGGGGCCTCCACTTCACTTTCTTTATCTAAGGTTGGAGGGAGGTCATGGTGGAGCATCGAGATTTTGTCTGTGAAATGACTCGCAAATGCCTACAGCTGATATCCAAGTGACGACTCTTTTGTTGCCCTTCTACCAGAGCAATGAGAGATCGAACTATCCTAAACAACTGAGCCAGGTATGAGTTTGCAGATGCGATGGTAGCTGAGTAAAAATTGCGTTTTACTGGTATGATGAACAAAGGGATAATGGAAGTGTTTTTCCTTGTGGCTGTTTTTTAAAGGTTTTGTTTACAGTCACTGCAATTTAAAAAAACACTCAGGGTCAACACCGTATCTACTCTTACTAGCTAGGGCTTTCTAAATCTAACCACTCCCACATATATTTGGCCATTTTTCTCTGAACAACAGCCATATAAGGTGATTCTGTAGTATTCATTAATTTCATACAAATTTATTCTGTAACTCTTCTACTAACCAACTGAAATCTGCATTGCAGTTGTTCATATTTTCCTTTGAGGTAGACTTTGGTGTTGATGGATAGTGTCATCAAGTTGCAGACAATTTATGGGGATCTGTAGAGTTTTCAAGGCAAGAAACATTCAGAGGTAGACTTTAGAATCTTTAAAAATGTTTAATGTCTTTGTTAATTCTTTTTTATTCCAAGCTATCTATGTTGTTGTTAGGTGTGAAGTCGTGTCCGACCCATCGCAACCCCATGGACAATGATCCTCCAGGCCTTCCTGTCCTCTACCATTCCATTTAAGTTTGCACTGACTGTTTCAGTGACCCTAACCATCCACCTCATTCTTTGTCGTCCCCTTCTTCTTTTGCCCTCAATCGTTCCCAGAATTAAGCTTTGTTGGCCTTAAAAGTACCAATGGACACAAACTTTTTTCTACTGCTTCAGACCAACATGATTACCTACCTGAGTTTATTTTGAATCCAAAAATTATGATGATACTCAGGTGACATTTCTCCGTTTATATGTCCTGCTGGAATAGTCATGGCTTGATCATGCAGTAGTTCTTGTTTAAGGAGTGCCCACCCTTCACTTGCTCTTTCTTGTCCAAGGCATGATTATCATCATTTATCCAAGTCTACTCTATGAAAATCTAACATACACATCTAAATTTGAACTTCCTTGCCACCCCATCTCAAAAGTTATTCTAGAAGGACATGGTCCCCTTACCCCAGGGTCCCTACCTCATTCATCCCATCCACCAGCTTTTGCCTGTTGGTCAGTATTAAGTTGAGTATGGCTAAGACTCTTGTATGTTCTTTCACTATGAAGTAGTCAGCCAAGCAGTTCAGAAAGATGCACGATTCTGAATGCTTAGCAGAGCTTTTTACCCAGAACACTGAAGGAATATTGAAGTCAGTCATAATCACAATGTCCTGTTGGCTGGATATTCTATCAAGCTGCTCAAGGAGGTCAGCATCCATGTCCTCACCCTGGTCAGGTGGTCTGCAGCAGACGGCAACAACTATATTCTTTGTTTTTGCCTCCCTTATCTTCACCCAGATATTTCCACTTAAATGTCATTCTCCCCCTCTAATATATCTTGACAGGCAAACCCTCTCTTCACATACAGCACCAATCCACTTCCTCTCTGGCCTTTTGTGTTTTTCTGAACAACTCATATCCCTCTGCTACTGAATTCCAGTCATGGGAATTATCCCACCAGTTCTCTGTGTGATGCCTAATAATCATCTCTCTATTAGGGGGGAAAGCCCCCCCCTTTTTTACAATAAAATGGGCGCTAGCCCCCCCCCCGGCGAAGCGTTACGCGTTCCCCGGGGGGCCCCCCGCGACGTCCCGTGTTCAGCGCTGTGAGAAGAGCAGGGCCGCCGCATCTGCGACGCGACTGCCCCACTGTTCTAGCCACGTCAAAGGCCTGGCGTCCCTGGCCTCCCCGGCCATGGGCCCTGCTTCGCGGCTCCTGATTGGCCCCTCCGAGTTTTTATCATGGACTCAGCCCGCCCCTTTCTCCTCCCCTTTAGCCCTTACTGCTTTATTTGTACCGCTCCACAGGAGCGGTTTAAAGATAATGTGATCTGCATGACCATGTAGAATGGGAACTATAGTAAGGAGAACAATGAGCTGAGACTGAGAGAAAAAGCTGGTGGTTTCTGATAAGTTAGCCAAGAGTTTTATTAGGATCATTGTGCAGAAAGTAGATATGAAGCCCTAAATCATTCATGTTAAAACTACAACAAATTGAAATATTGTGTTTTCCTCACAGAAGGAGATGTAAAATTGCCACTGCCAACTATTTTCCCCACACCCCCATGACTCCCTTCCATATGATCTTACATTTGTGGGCCAAGTTCAAGCAATATCACTGTTTTGGATTTCTTTAAAAAGGGAAAAGTCATGATTTACCCTACCAGTGCATTTTCAGTAAAGCACAAATTACACCCCCTACAAAAAAAATCTTAGAATGCATTGAATATTGGGAAAACCATTGGAGAAAGAATAATAAAGCTAACACAGCACAAATCAGCATATCATATATTATTGCTTCTATGGTTATCAATTTTTGTGATGGAACTAGAGGGAGACATTACTTTTCTATTGCCTTCATTTGTAGAGAGACTCATGATATTCAATAAACTTGTTATGTGATTGCTGCAGTATTTGCTTATCCCAGCAGGTGCTAACACAAATTTGGATGTGAGTAGTGGTGGCAGAAAAATCAAGTAAACAGACATATGCCCAAGTTACATACATTCTGAGATAAGCGGTTACCTCTTTTGGATATTTAACTTTTTTCTAGCTAACTGATTTTTCATGTTGTGTATATACAAAGCTGGCTATCTATTATCCAAGGCTTGAGGCTGAGAACAATCCTGGTAGGGATTGTAAGGTGTCAACTTATTAGTACTTCTTTTACTTGTGCCTTTTACAGGTGTTTGAATGTGCAGGAATTAGTAGGTAACAGTGCTCGTCTTCATGGCAAGGAAAGGTTCACCTAGTGATTTCAGTGGAACAAGAACAGGCCAAGATAGTTTCATCTTGACAGCTGGTATTCTTACTCTCTTCCATCCCTTTATTAAGAGGGAAGGAAATCCTACAGGCATGACAGGGTGGGCTGTTCCCTGGATATAGATAGGGTTGCCAGCTCTGGATTGGGAAATACCTGGAGATTTGGGGGTGAAACTGGGAGTGGTTGGGATTTAGGGTGGAGAGGGACCTCAGTGGAATATAATGCTATGGAGTCCACCTTCAAAGGCAATCGTTGTCTCCAGGGGAACATGTCTTTAATCTGGAGATAAGCTATAATTCCAGGGGACCCAAGGGGACTGACATCCCTAGATAGCTATCCTTTATCTCTTTAGGTACTACTGATACTAGAAGGGCAGAAAGAGAATTTCCCCCCACATGTAGTTACATAGCCTACCACAGAATCTCAGCTAGATATTTTAAGGATTTCTGATTTAATTAATCTTTGGGGGGGAATCAAAACATGGATCGCAGATGACTATGAACAAGCTCTGTTAAATATGCTTTTCTTTTACTTTAACTAAGCTAATGGTCTAGACCAGCAATAGAAAATGCATGGCTAACAGTCTGCATCTGGCCTTCCATGGCTTTTCCCTTGGCCCTGATTGCTACTTACTTTCCCCACAGTTATCATCTTCTCAGCTCCCAACAGGATAGGTATGCATGGAAGGGGAGAAAGGGGTAATAGTGGAACAAAACTTAGTGACTGGATGTAGAGAATGGACCATATGTTGCCTGCCCCTTGCGTAAACAAAAGGGAAGTTAAAGCAAGTTAAGGGCTAAATAATGTATGTTTAAGTATTCTTGGGAATGCCCCCTCTGGCAATTCTAACTCGTGTTAGCGATTATGATAATAGAACAAGGGCACAGCATTTATTGAAAATTAATTAATCTGGAATAAGAATATGATCTCGTTACTGCCCCATGGGACATTCACATTTGTGCAATTTTATATTACAGATTATTCTCAGGAAATGTTAATCATCCAAAGCCTAGCATGATGTTCTGTCAAAAAAAATAGACACAATAAAAACTGAATTGCAATGAAAAGACTAATTTGCCCTTTAGCAAAAGTAGGTGTTACACTGTGGTGTTTCTTTTTAATCAAAGTAGAGCAAGACAGGGAAAAATTAATGTCAACAACATAATTTACAAAAATAGCCCTCCTGCTTTGTTGCTCACAAATATTTTCAAAAAACAGCACTCTGCATGCCAACGCTTTGGCTTGATGTGGTTTACTTTTATGTCATTAACACTCTGTGCCGTAAGCACAACTCAGAACGAGGGATTCCAGCTCAAAATGAACCTCAGCTAAGATTCCAGATCTCAGTTGTGCTGGCATGAAGATTATTCTCTTTAGTGATAAAGAAGACAATATCCTAGGGAGACTGGAATTAGTCCTACTCTGCACCATTCAAGCCAAAACACAGGGCTTATCAAGAAGCAAATAATTGCTAGCTAGCTAATGGCTATGCCAGACAGTACTCAACACATTCAGGCTAAGCATACCCACGCAAACTAGTTAGTGAGTGAGTGTGTGTGTGAGAGAGAGAGACAGAGAGAGAGATTACATGTTTTTGACTAATATGTTTTTTTTAAAAAAACAACTCAAACATGAGCAAACATAGAATTACCTCTTCAGACTGAGATGGACTGATTCTGGGCATCGGTGAGACCTGTGGGGTTTTCAGGTGAGTACTGTTGCTGTCCGGAATGAGCTCTCTGTGGACTGACTGGATGTGGTTCTGGAGTTCACTTTCTGATTCAAATTTAACATTACAACTGGAACAGCGAGTCTTCAGCCCTCCTGCTTTGTTTTTGTTCTCAGTGGAGCTCAAGTTCTCATTCTGGACCATGCCTTGTCTATTACTGCTTGAAGGCATGTTGATACTGGGGCTACCACTTTTGCTGAGATTAACACAGGCAGCACACAAACCATATGGTAGGCCATTGATGTCAAGTTTCACCAAATCCTGCTTTGAACGGAACTCCTTCAGGCACGAAGCACATTTGTACAGTTTTTGAATATGCTGCACCCGCCCAGTAGACTGCACTGCTGAACTGCTGCTCGTTTTTTGCATGTGGAATGTGCCATGGATCTTCAGCTCCAAAGTAGACGTCACTGTCTGCATGCATACCACACAACGGAATCCTGTCAAAGAGTTTCTTAAGTCCGGGTGCATCTGACAATGCTCCAAAAATTCTTCCTCACTTTGGAGTGGCATTTTGCAAATTCTGCAGTTTCCGGTATCGAGGCTCTTACTATGTGTGACTTTATGTTCAGTGAGAGTCAAAAGAGATGGAAACCTCTCGCCACATATTGGGCACATATAGTGTTTCACTGGTCCCAAATGCGTCTGCATGTGTTCACGAAGTCCATTTTCAGAGAAGAATGTTCGAGAACACACATTACACTTATAGTTCCCTTTAATGAGTTCTGCCTTTTTCTTCACTATGGCACTTTCCCCAGGTCGGATGTTGTGGTCTCGAAGCTGGTGATTTTGCAGAAGAGACTCCATTGTGTAGGCTGCTCCGCAGATATCACATCCATACATTGGCTCAGATGTATCAACATCTTCTTCACTGCCATCATGGCTATTATGAGACTCCTGGCTGTTAGTTAACAAGGTCTGTAGCTCTACTTCTTCTTTCTGAACAGGTTCAGATGCTCCATTGGTTCCACAATTAGGAGTTTTCGTTTCAAAAACACAATGCTTTTCCCTCAAGTGTTTCTCTAGCAATATGATAGCATGAAATGCTTTGCTGCAAAACTTGCAGTTGTATTTCTTGCTGTGTGTTGTAATGTGGCACTGGAGCTCCACCTCAGTACCAAAAGACTCACCGCAGAAAATACACTTGTGCACTTTTCCTTGATTCTCTAAGTGATTGTGTTTAACATGGAGCTGCAAGTCTGTCTCATTGCGGAAGTCCCAATTACAGGAGGTGCACCTGTACACCTTCTTTTCATTGCTGTGCTTCACTGCCAAGTGAAGCTGAATGGAGACTTTAGAATCAAACACCTCTTGGCACAAAGTGCAACGGAAAAACACAAAAGTATGCATGTCAAGCAAATGTTTCTGCAAATCATCAACTGAAGTAAATTGTTTATCACAACTTTCACAGATGTAGTAAGTAGAGGTTATCATGAAATGGATAGTCACGTGCTTCAGCAGGGACTCTTGATTTGGAAACTCTTTGTTGCATTGAGGGCATGTCAGTTTGGGTAGAACGGTGTCAAGATGTGTTTTTAAGTGAGTCTGAAAACCATCAAGGGAAGTGTATTTAGCACCACACTGATTACAAATATATTCACCTGCAGGGCGTGGTGGGGCACCACCTACAGCCTGCATCATCTTTAAAGAAGTCTGCTCGATAGTCACTGGAGACAAAGGGCTCATCGCTCTAGATTTCTTTCCATTATGGATGTAATTTAGCGCTAATGGAATGTTCTTATGGTTCTCCTTTATATGCTTATTCAGTTTAAGAACACTGTTAAATATTGGAGAATTTGTACAATAGGAACAAGAATATACTTCCACAACAGGATCCTTAGGAGTACCTAAGACAGGAGAACCAAAACGGGAACTGCTGAGATCACAATGGACTTGTCTAATATGCTCTTCCAAAGAAGAATCAGTAAGAAAGCCCATGTAACAGTGGGGACAAAAGAATGCATTACTGTCCTTAGCAGCAGGATTTGCAAATCCATGAGTACATCGAATATGTTCCTGAAGAGTGTTGAGGTCATTGAAAACTTCTGAGCAGAAGTTGCATTGATAGATCATGGCAGGCATGGTAGAAACAATCAGTGCTGGATCTGGCCCTTCATGTACTTGCTTAAGATGCTCATTCAGATTATAGAGCGAAGGTAACACTTCCAAGCAATACTGGCAAATATGAGCCTGTTCAGGTTTGTCTAAATGCATAGTTTTCAGGTGTATCTGCAGTACTGCAAGGCTGGAAAATAACTGTTTGTTGCAATAAATGCAGCTGTAGGTAACCTTGGCTTGCTTATTTGAAGGCCCAGTAATATCTGGCACTTGTTGGGCTGCCCGCTTTCTTCCACGGCCTTTTGATATCGGGGGCGCCGTTTCTACCATAGTTGAACTGTCCACAGAGAGGTTTGAATCTGGTGTGGTGCTAGAAACTGAGGTGTAGCCAACAGTCACTAAAGAAGGGCTGTTGCTATGGTTGCATGATTCTGGTTGCTGGTGACTATCCATATGGCTGTACAGCTCTTCAACCGTATGGAAGTTCTCTGAGCAAATACTGCACATATTTTTCTTTTCTGCCCCATTATGACTCTGCTCCATGTGGTTTACAAGTGAACTTTCATCTACAAAGAGCTCATGGCAGTAAACACACTGGAGAGCAGCTCTATCTTCATTTGGGGAACACTCAGGGTGGCATTCTGCTATGTGTTTCTGGAGATCTTCAGGAAAATCAAAACCTTCTTCACACTGACTGCACTTCTGAGTGTCTTTCATTTTCCACTCCTCCATCCGGGAGGCAGACTGAGAACCATCTTTGTTCCTCTCGTGGACTTGCATGTGACCGTGAAGTGAACTAGAGGAAAGAAATCCACGGCGGCAAATGGCACACTTATATGGCTTGTTAGAGGTATGAGTCTTTAAGTGGATTTTAAGATGATCGCTTCTTGAAAATGCTGCATCGCACTCACTGCAGTGGTACTTCTTATCTCCTGTGTGAAGTTTGATATGGCGATCTCTGCTCCGCTTGTGTTTGAAGAGGCGACTGCAGTATGTACACTTGAAGGGGAGCTTATCACTGTGACTTTGTTCGTGATGCTTTAAATAGCTGAGGCGGCTAAACGACTTATCACAAAACTGGCATGGGTAGGGCAACCCTGGGCCACCTTCTTCTTCACCAAAATCACAACCATCTCCATGGCTTGGGGAAGTCTGATCTTTACTGGAAGGTGATGAAGCTGGCCATGAACAGGAGGGGTCATCCTCAATATCTACTCCATCTGTGGGGGAAACAAGAGAGAGAGACAAATGGTTAAAGGCCTTATATTCAAATTGCACTTGATATGTGAACATATGCATTCCATAAGGAACAAACTGAAATATGTGTACAACTTTAAAACATGAAACAGGGTATCTTTTATACCCATATCCATCAGCCTTTACACAATGCTCATTTAAATCAGACAGTAAAATTAGGACAGCTAAGAAATAGGCCTGTTCCAGTATTACCTTTTTATTGCTTTTTAACATCCTCAGTTACATATGTATTATACATTGACAACTTTATTAAAATGCAGGTTTTAATATATTTAATGCTTCTTTTGTATCCATGAAATGATTTGCATATTATGGGAACAACTGAAGAACCCAGTGGAAAAAAATTAGAAAAGTATTTTTAAAACTGAATCAACCACCATGCCTAATAGTTAATAAAAACTAATTTAATTTTCTCATTAAAAAATAAAGTTGGTCCAGAGAACAACATACTTTATTGGGTTATTGTAAACAGATACAAATACTAGAAAAGAACAATAAGAAGTATGATATCAACAAGCAATGTAAAATAAGGAGGGTTTTATCAATAGTCAAGAAAATGGTTGCAAGCGACCAGCAGAAATATTAATATATAACTGTGATCACGTGAGATTGTATTACATGTACTGAGTCAGCCGGGGTTCAGTGAAAAGAGTGAACTTCACAAAAGCCAAATTCTAACACTGTATTTTGTTCCTTTAAAGTTCAAGAGGTTGCTCACCATTTCTTCCTCTTCTCAAAAAAACTTACTTGTTCAACTTCCTTAATAAAACAGAATCTGAACATTTCGTTGATCATAAACAAAGCAACATTAAAAAAAACTGGAAACGGGGACAAAAGACAAATTATTACGATAAAAGCTGAAAGATTTATGAGAGACACTGAAAGACAAACAATAGATGCCAAATACCAACCCAAATTATTTAGACATTACACTACCTCATTACTGGGATTAATAGGTTCAAGTGGATAGCCATGTTGGTCTGAAATAGTACAACAAAATTTGAGTCCAATGGCACCCTTTAGGCCAAAAAAGATTTATTCAAGGCATTTTAATAGGCTTTACCATAACTAAAATGTATGTTGCTTTGTTTTTGATAGAGAATATCTACCATGTACAAAGCACTTCAAAGAGAAAGCATGCCTGAAAGGTGATATTCTGGCACAATCTATGGCAGAAGTCCAGATGCAATGACAATCTGTGGTTAGGAAACCAAACTTATTACATCTGAACCCACAAATCACGATTTGCAAACAGCCAACAAACCTGAGTTTATAACAATGTTTTGAAGCTGGTTTGCAAACCACAATTGGGTGACAGTTTGTTAGAGCCAAAACTGCCAAATCCTGATTTGGGTTGCTCTTCTGCTCAAGAAGGTTTCCTGACCGCAGAGAAGAATGTTTAAAGTGAATGGAACTGCTCTGGCCATTCTCTCTGGCACTTTCATACATGGTACTCGAACTAGAGTCCAGCCACAGCCTTGTCCCTGTTCACATCCCTAATGTTTTTTTTAAAAAATATAGAAGGAAATGATCATGTAGAGAATCAATCTGCATTCATACTTATGACACAACCCATCTCTACTTTTTCCTACAAAAGACTCATTTAAATGAATGGTAGCTAGACCCATGACGTGTCATATATGAGAACCTTCCCACATGCTGTCAATTAGAATCTTCAGACAGTATCTTCTTCATGTAAAAATGGTTCTCAAGAACATTGTATAGCTGAAGTTTGTTTTAGTTTCTTTTTAAAGTAATATTTTGGCTTTTTATCCTTGTAAAACGAAGTAAGTTAGGATAATGCCATCTTCTCTCCCCTTTCTACCCTTACCCTCCAAAAACTCTGGATAAATTCTTGGGGAAAGTGTATCTTCAAAGTGTGCAGCCAATTCCTTAAAATCTACAGGGCTCTTTAACAAGCAAAGTATTCTAAAACATGAGGTAAGAATTGGTTCTAGAAACACATTCCAAGGCTGCTTTTTTTAAGGTAACAAGATTTCACTAGATTATAAGGCTTTTGTTTATCCACAGGAAACAGATGAAGATTTGTCCCTTTCCTGCATCGAGAACCAATAACATCATCTCACTATCAACGCCAGTCAGCAATCGTCTAACTCTGAAAAAACAACCAACACCATTTCTGGATCCTTGCCCACCGCAACAATGCTTTCCAGGACAAGCTAAACACTGAACAAGTTAGGGTCCCCTTCTGAACTCTGCAAGAGAAGTTTTCTACAAATTGTGCCACATTTATGGCAGAATCCTCAACTAGGATTCCAAACTTCTCCAAGGAGGTTATCAGTCATATAGTACAATGCTAAACATAATTACACTCTTCAAAATCAATTCAACTCAATCTACTTAGAAGACTAATTCTGTTTAGGATTGCAGTTTTGATGATTAAGCAGCCTACTAAATCAGGGAACAGGTTGATTGGGGTTTTCAATTTCTATGAGATGATCCAAGATTTAAGGCATTCTCCCTTATTCCATAGTATCAGAGCCTTAGAGAAAACAAATTATCCCCTTTTACAGAAATGTAAAAGTTCCATTAAATTTGCTCATTTCTGCTATCTTAATGTATACATTTAATCTAAATGTTGTAGCAGATCTGATAATGTGACCTATGTACAATGTATTCCTGTTCTTACTGAGCTCAGTACCTCATAGCCTTACACCTTAAGTCTCTCTCTCCCTCTCTTTGTCCGAATATAGATAGATATATCTTTCTATCATCTATCTGTCTGAGGTTCTATTGCTATTCTGGTTTGTAAATGGATAAGTTAATTCTGTGTATGTGTATCTTTTGTTATCTCCACAAAACCCTTCTGTATTTACTTGTGAGAAACATAGTCTTGTGATGACCTATGGATGTTATGCAAAGAATCTCAGCTGAACTAATGTGCATATATTAGCATGAGAATGTGAGTATCACACTGGCATGTTAAATATACACTTGTGATATATATTGTATGTACAGGCCCTTTGACAGAACTGGAACCTCGGGAAAGCCCATAAGCATGCCCCCCTCTGTGAACCTTTATTACAAACCCTATTCTTTCAAAGATTCTTCTTCTTTGGGCTCCTTGCGGAAAACGATGGCTTGAAGTATTTCCTGCCTGCTAAATTACAATTCCTTTGGGCATGGTCTGACAAGCAGGGACTGATTCCTTTCCCCTCCTGAAGTGCTCAGGCAGGAAGGGAGGGAGGGAGAAGCCTCCAGGCACACACGGGCCCCTGGAGAATCAATTCCTGGGAATGCTTTCCATGTCTCCTGCCCTTTCCATACCACCACACCCAAAGAGGGTCATTGTTTCACTGGCCTACCACCTTTAATCTACCACAGGCAAAAGAAAAACTCGCTAAGCGCATTTTCTTTTTTTCTGTGATGAGCAATGAATATTCTCAGACAGCTGAGGCTTCAAGTTTAACTATTTCATTCTTAGAGACCTTAAATGTAACCCTGTCTTTAAAAAGAAAAAAAACCCACAGAAGTAATCACAAAAACAGTTGCTCGAGACAAATGTTTTACCTTCTTGTGCCAAAATGTCCAATGAAGAAAATCTGCCACTCCATTCTTCAAGATATTTCAAGTCTCTGGTGTAAATATTTTATTAAGAGGCTTTAATATTAAAATAACAAATAACAAAATGCAGAACTAATATTATATCATTATCACTATATATAACGACCCAGATACTGCAAACAGTTGTTCATTGTTAATATTTGTTGAAGCCTGGGCTTGGTTTTTCTAAAAAGTGATAGAAGAACACAGGCTATTATTTTGTTGATTCTATTTTGTCTATATGCATAAAATGTACACCCTGACAAAATGCTGAAGGTTCTGAAGCCTCCTGTTGGTGGAATCCCCCCCCTTCCCCTCATGAGCAATTGCTACTCTTGCTCAGGATTCTGCCCCCCCCCTCCCTTCAGGCCTGCTACAAAGCCTCTAACAGCCCCTGAGGCAAGGGATATATTTCCAAGAGCAATGCAGGGGAGTCTGTTGGCTTTTCTTTTGAGGAGAAAAAAACTTTCCCCTTCTGCCTAACCGCTGACTGACAGGGAGGCCACAGAAAAGCTCCTTCTCATTTAAAACAGTTCTGTGTCTGGCCTTGCTGCTGGAGGGAAGACATGGCCAAGCCATTAGTGTCTCTTTTCCACCACTCTCTGAATATTTGAAGCCTACCACACAAGGTTGCTGTGGAGAAGAAAAACATCAGGCCTACTGCACAGGGCTATTGTGCAAATGAAACTGTTGCAGGGGTTCTTTTGCCTCCTGTTTCATCTGCAGAACAACCCTGTGCAGTAGGCCTCTCCATAACAACCTGTGTGGGAGCCCTTGTTGCTTTTGCACAACAGCCCTGCCTACCCCTCAAAGCAGCCAATTCTGCCTGGAGAGTTGATCTTTATAGTGTGGACATGAGCTGCAATTGCAGAAGCTTTCCGTGCCCCACCTGGAGGTTGGCGACCCCTGGGTTAGAAATATTCCTGGAGCGTTGAAAGTGGAGCCTCAAAAGGTTATATTCCTTCTATAGCCACCTAACCAGCTACTTAGTGCCCCTGCCCTATATCAGGTGAAGAAAACACTGCAGAGAGGAGGTAAGGTTGCCTCATAGGTGTAGGTTTATATTTTGGAATTCCACACTTCCTAGGTGTGCTTGAACCTGACTTGGCTCAGGGCTATTGTGCACAGAGAAACTTCCTCTTAGGGTTGCCAGCTTGCTTCCAAGTGAGGCACAAAACCTACACCAAACCATGAGCTAGCGCCCATTGTATTACAGCATGAAATGGGCTTTACTACTAGTGTGTTAATATAACCTGAGTGGTATGTTCATGTCTTCTTTTATTGCGGGCTCATCCCTTATTCCTAAGTATTTAGAATAAAGGATCATTGCAGGAGTTATACATGTAAAATAATTTATATTATTTACTGCAAAGTTCCAGTGTGGCAGATTTTGTGGCAGAACAACAGCATATACTGTAATGCAGCGGTCCCCAACCTTCTAGTAGTCGGGGACCGCCTCCAAGAGTGGGAGAGAGCCGGCGGCCCGGCCACCGCCACTGCTCGCAAACGCGCACGCGCAGTTGTAGCGCATGTGCGTTTTCGCCACTAGGTGGCCCTAACGCACATGTGCAGAGCTGCCGTGCGTGCGTGTTTTCACCAACAGGGGGCACAAACACGCATGCGCGGCAGCTCCGCGCATGCGCGTTTCCTTCGCTGGCGTGCCGGTGGCCGTGCCTGCTTCTTCCCCCCCTCTCGCTGCGGGAGGGGAGGAAGGCGCGGCCGCTGGCGGCCCGGTACCATGGCCTTTGCGGCCCGGTACCGGGCCGCACACCGGGGGTTGAGGACCCCTGCTGTAATGTATGAAACATGAACTGCTTATGCTTATTTGTTCTTAATTGAACTGAATGGGAAATGCCTAATTCTATATTGCTTTATAAATATTGGTGGAAAGGCATTGCGAATGTTTGCAGTAGAAGGGAACTGTTACTGATGGTGCATTAAAACCGCTTCATTTGAGTTGCAAGTGCCCAGCCAGTTCAATTATTACTTAAGTCTTTACCTCAGACTCCCAATATTAGGTTCAAATGTGGTGAATAAAAGATTTGGTATCCCCTTTTTCTCCTCTTATAAACTTTTTAAAGAGAAAGCTCACAAAGCGAAGGGGGGGAAAGAGATTAATAAACTTCAGAAACAGATCTGACTTATTTTTATGAATCAGGGCCAAAATGATTCAGTGGAATAATAACCCTAACTGTTATAAGGATATCTCATTTAAAACAATATTAAGACTGCAGAAAGCTAATTATTGCAACTCTATTTTAAAAGTGAAATTCTACATTTTCTGCACTGTAAAGGGATCTCTTGCTGCATTGATACCTGGTAAGATTTCCCATTTGGTATGAATAGAAATTAACAAGAATTTCCTAGGGGGGAAGGGGGTGGCAGAGGAAGGCACTTGGCACATACAAATTGGGTGAAATCTACAAGTAGAAATCTACCCCGAAGATCAGCTCTGTATCAAGTAACATCTGCTTAGAATTGCCAGGAGTGGACCAGCAAGCTTGTGCTTCCTGTTTGCTATGACTACATAGCATGTTTGTTGTATATTTTCAAACCAAAACAGTGGTCCTACAAGGACAGAATCCAAAAAGTGTGGAATGCATGGGAAATGTGTCATGGTGGCCATGGTTACTTCAAATACTGGGTATTTGACATCCTTGCAGAAGCAAGCTCAACTATGGTGGAAAAATGAATTGCAGATATAAGCTACAAAGCACTTTCTATTCAAATACAGCGTGGGATATAGATGACCTGTCTCAGGTCTTTCACACATATTTGGACAATAATGACAATGAAGTACCATCAATGCCACGGTAATACAGGAGTATAAAAATATATACAGTGACATATAGAATTAGGTCAATATTATTTACATTTTAATTTATACAAAAGCCAAAAAATTTTGACCTTAGGTTTATTTCTGGACACATATTTTCTACCTAACCACCTGAGAGTTGCTTACCAACAATATCCCAAAACACTCCACAGAGTTACTCATGATTTGGGGTGTTTTCGTATAAATGGCATTTAAAAAAACACACGCTAAGTGTGTGTGAGCATGTGTGCACCTTCTTTCATATCCTACCCATCACTAAGTGCTCCTCACTGTAAATGCTTTTTTTGTGTAACAGCAAGGAATCTGAATTTCAATGTGATGCACTTAGCATGTCCATGTTAATTTTTAATTTGGGGGAATCAGGCTCTTCACACCAGCTGACTCTAAAGTCAGGTTTACCTTGTGCAGTTGAAAAGCTGCCTGTCCTATGAAGTCATGCTGAAGATGCAAATTTCGATCGCATAGTTAGTGCATGGGGGGTGGTGAGGGTGTATATGTGTGTGATTTTTCTCCTCTTTACTTGCTGAGTTTCACCATTTCCATAAAGCACATTAAAACAAGTGTGCGAACACTCTGAGATGAAAGCACCAAACACTCTCGAGACTGCCAGTGGAAAGTAGAGCTGCCTGACTTTCTCTCCAAGCAGACAGGAATGCCCATGATTCAGCAGCCTGAGTAAATAAAAGAGGTCCTTATTTCCTAATTTTGCTGGCTGGCCACACTGCAGCAGTCTCTGTGCTGCTGCCAAAGGGAATGCAAAGCTGGAACTACACCCAGCAGCTGAAGGACTGTCTTTGTTAGCCAGCCAGGCCTTCCTGGCCATCTTCTGGCAGCAAAACCACCATATCCTGCAAGAAAGGCCTTCGTCTCAGGCTTGAGAGCACTTTAGTCTGCCTAACAGTACCAAACAACAGATTTTCGCCCAGTCTGTGTTGGAAGAGGACAGCTGGAAACTCAGTTAGTGGCAAAGTAACACCTGTTCAGTTATATTTATGAGGAAAGTGCTCTGCTAACAGAAAAGTGAAGTAATACCAGAAGGAGTTATTCCATAGGGGTGTGAGGGAGGAGGCATCAAAGCACAAAGCACCTCTGTGGTGCAAGCAGCCAGCCACTCATGTGCCAACCTCAATAGTTGTGAAGTCTTGAAAGTGATCTTATCCCCAATGCTGCTCACTGAATTAACAGAGCTGCTTCTGAATGGGGTAGCTAGGCATCAGAAAGGTACATGACATACACACATTTGGGCTAGAATATTTTGCAAGCCGAAAAGTAGCTGCTCTGTTCTTCCCTCACATTCTCCTCCCTCCCTCCCTTTATTTTGGCTAACACTGCCAAAGCTCTTAACAAGATTGCGATCCAAGTCAACAGGGGCTTGAGTGTTTCGGAAAATGCTGCTCTCTATAAACTGGCTCCAAGCAAGAAATAAAATAAATACATTGTTAAGAACATGGAAATAGCTCCAAGCATCTTTCAAAATCAGTTGTACCTCCTAACAAGATAAAGTGTACGTTAGCTGCGGGATGGCAACCAGGCCATTTGGGGTTTTCCTTTTGAACAAATTTCTCAGTTAGATCCAAGGGTTCTTGAACAAGGAAGCAATCTTTTCCCAAAAGAGGAAAGGATGATGCACAGAAGTGTAATTTTCTCTTTTACTCAAATCACAACAGATGTAAAAGTTAGTGAATCTGAGGTCCTGGGCAAAATGCCAGAATGGACCTGCAGAATCGCCCTTGCTGTATTGCCCAACCCACAAGGAGTCACTAATGGTGGCAGCTGTGGGAGCTTGCTCTTTATTCGGGAGGGTAAGGCTGTGGCTGCCTGGGGGTCCCAACCTGTCTCACAGGCCTGGTGCAGCTACACTCATTGCCCATTGCCCGAGGTGAGCCTTGCCAACCCCTCCCTCAAATATATCAATGGCTTTTCTTATTGCACACAAAACAAGGACTATTTTTCTCTTATAAAGAAGGGAGGTAACAGAAGTCTCACTTGGGTGCCACAAACTAAATATGGCTTGCCTTCAAAACTATATCAGATAGCCAAAGGTGATAAAAACTTTTTCTCAATTGCACAATTTTATTTTATTTTATTTTGTTTAGGGAATTTCACTGTGAGAAATAGTACTAATTATAATGTTTAGTTTTAAAAATCGAATGTATCCAGCAATGGTAGGCAGATACCTCCTGGCCAACAGACCCACAGTGCCCCCAGGAAGTGCCAAAGCTCATTGGTAGACTAGCTCCTTTACATGAATAATTATCCCAAGTCAACCTTTGACATCTCTAGTTTAACAAGAATCAGGGAATGGGATGTGAAAGACTTCTGCCTGAGACTACTGCCAGTGTAGACAGTAACGACCTTGATAGATCAATGGTGTGACTCAGTGGCTCAGTACAGATCCACATTTTTACTGAACACAGAATTTGTGTTCCCACATCCCGCAACATGCAGCCAGAAGTAACATCATGGTGACAATACACAGCACATGGCTCCCCTCACTTTTCTCCTGCCAACTGATAGAACAGTGGCAGGGGAGGGAGGAGATTGTCCCCACTAGTGGTAGAAGGCAACTTGACCTGCCTATGAAGAATATATGTAGCTCTTGGAGTCAAAAACCCTATTATCAAGTCATAACATCCACACAGTCCTCCCACCAGCTGTAACTTCAATCAAAGAGAAATGTTAGCCACAGCCCATCTCCCCTAGCAAAATTGGTGGCAGCCATTTTGGTGCTCCAGTTCCCAAATATTTCTTTCTGATAGTCCCTAATTGACCTTACTTTATTCTGTTTTGGGGAAGAAAAGGTCATTCAGAGTGGCACCACATGAGCAACAGACAAACACACCCATCTGTACAGAGCTTGGCCCCTCAAGCTGCTGACACTTCAAAAACCATGTTTTTGGCCGCTTACCAGGGTTTCCCAACAGATGCTCAGGATGGATGATTACACATGGGTAAGTGCATGGGTATCAACTGAAGGACTTGCAATCCACACCAAAAGCAACATGGAAATCTCCCTGTTACCCTCCTAAATTTTACTTTTATGCCATAGAACAGATGGCGAGAGAAAACATGTTGCTTTCTTCTGATATTAGAAGTCACCAAGCAGCCTATGGCCGTTGGATTACTATGATCAAAAAGAAAATACAGTACATTAGTGGGCCAGACACTTCCCAACTGCCGGTTTGTCTGATATATTTTTGCTGCCTGGGCTGGTTAACTGTAACTGTAGACCTGTCCTTGGGCCCCATAACTGTCCTTGGGCCCCAGGGGCTCAATATGATCTACGTGCAAGCACAACAGAGGAGGGTTCTTTAACAGGAACAGGATTTACAACAATGGTTACTTTCAAAGGAAATACAGTATATAAAATGAATTGACAAAGCAATATATTCTAGCAGAGGGACAAAAGTAGAAACAAGCCTTGCACTTGTATGCAGATTTACATGTACAAAAACACAGACACAGGCAAACTAAGCATACACGCAGTAATCAATGCACACCACACTGCAAAGTGAACAAAACAATATGACGCAGAATTACTTCAGCCTAATCTGACTAAAATAAATTAGCTTAAACTAGAATAATTCTGCACAGGATTGCATGGCAAATAAGATTAAATAGTAAATGAATGAATATGACCCAGATAGGTCAGCTGAGTAGACAGTAGACTTCAAGTGCTTTAAAAGATTGCTTCTGTCAAAGAGTATTTTTGTGTCAAGGGTATTACATATCACATAGGTTACTTGTAATGGTTGTTTCAAATTTCAGCAAAGGATGTATTTTATTATAAGTAAAGTGCAACTAATTGCCTGGAAAGCTACCCTGGAAATAAGATAAGGAAGCGCAAAGAACTATTAAGATACAAGCAAACAAAAAGGGAAAGGGAGGGAGAGTTGAGATAACTACTAAAATAAAATGTTGTACATTAGATTGTATGAATATATAAATAACAGGATAACTATTTTTGATTTTATCAGTACATCACATACTTGAAACAGTCAAATGACAGCGGTTTGATCCTTGTGCAAATGGAAGGAACATATACTCATTTGGAGGGAGAAGGGAGGTGTTTTTTTTTTTTTTAGATTCTCTACCCTCCATGCTACAAGCCCAAACTTTTCCTGATGGCCCATTAATTCTCAGGAGCATGAGGTGACAGGGGGACAACTGCAGAAGATGGGAAAAGACAGTCATGACTTGTTCTGTGAGCAAAACTCAATTTATATGTGGACATAGATAACAAACTACAAGTTGGATCCAAAGAATTGACATTAAAGCTTCATTATAAAGAAATCAAGTTTGCACTTACCTGCAACTGTTCTTCATTGAGTGGGCTTCTATGCAGGTACATAGGTGACTGTGTTTTTGCAAACCTGCCACAGAGAGGAGCTCACAGATTCTGCTACAAGAAGGGAAAGGCTGGAACATTTAGTTTATCTTCATGACTTCTGTGCAGTTTCCTTGGCCTGCCACAGAGAAGAGCTTGCAAGCTTTAAAATGATGATTCTAGATCTTAAGAGTGCTCCCCATCCCCTCACAGAGGATGACTTTCCTGCCCAAAAGTCACATGATGTGGGTGAGGCAAGCACTCTTCCCTCAGTTCTTCTTTCACCACTGTAACTATGCAAGCAGTCATCTATCAGTGGATGCCCACTTTGGTGAAAGAAGGGAGGGATGTGTGCCTGCACAGAAGTCCACCTGATGAACAAAAATTCCAGGTAAGTGTAACCTGTTTTCATTTTATTGGCTTCTGTGCAGTCCCACATATGAAAATAGCAAGACCAAGCACCATGGAGGAGGCTGTGGACTTGTTCCACAGCAGATTGATGGAAATACAACAACTTCTCTGTGGAATAAAGGCGGACAAATATGGACTGAAATGACTAGACTGCCCCATCACAGATGTCTTCCAATGGCAATCCAGCCGTGAAAGTGGCTAGAAAAGGCTGAGCATCTATGGAACGTACAAAGATACAAATGGGCAGTCCATTCTACGCAGATGCCATAAAAAATGCTAATGCACATGCTGAGATCTGTCAATCCCTTTCTGGAGCCACTCAAACAAACAAAGAGGTTACTATCTTGTCTTAATTGTCCCACTTTATCTAAATAAGAGTAGGGACTTGCAAACATCCAATGTGTGCAGTGTCCTCTCTGTTTCTGAGGTGGGTGTGAGGGGGAAAGGTTGTGACTGGATCACCCAGGGCTGGTGACCCTCCTGGACTGCTGGGCCTGGAGTGCGGACCTCCGCCATTACCTGACACCCCCTGAAAAGGAATCCAGGGCCTAGTCTGCACATAATAGATAATGCAATTTCAATGCACTTTAGAAGTAGTTTTTCCTGTTCCACACAGGAAAATCCAGCTGCTAAAGCACATTGAAAGTGCATTATCCTACGTGTGTGGAATGCCAGGGAGAAAGTGGGTGCCTGACATGCCCCAGGACTAGCAAACAGCATAGCTGCGCCAAACACCAGCACTCCCACTGTGACAACAGCCCCAGGCAAACAGGGGTAGGGAGGAGGAGATGAAGCCAGCAACCTTGCCTGGGATTGATGGGGAGAGGAATCATAGACCACAGGACAGATAAAAGACTGGAGAGGGAAGTGAGAAAGAGATAGATGGATTGGAGAATAGGCAGCTAACAAACAAGAAAGGATAAGTAGGGAAGGTGAAGGGCAAGTAGAAGATAGAGAAGGCAGACAGGAGGGAAGCAGGACAGTTAAGAACCTGAAGGAGGCAGCCCAGGGCAAAGCGGGAAGACAGATGAGTGCCACAGTGGTCAGGAGGGGGAGAAACACAGCAGTGAGGAAGACTCCTTCAGTGTCTCCGAGGACAGTGTGATTGAGTGCCCTGTCCCCCTTCCTCAGTTGCTTTCTGTACCCCCTCATGTGAGCTCATTAAAAGGGGAAGACCCCCTGGACTTAGAAACACAACTTGCAGTGTTGTCTTTCTCCTTGAGTAGTGTGGAAGCAACCCCCAGGCAGAAGTGTGCCCCACAACCATGCCTCACACCTCCAGGCTAGCAGCAGGCACCCTGCCAACCTCAATGCTTGAAAGGGACACCTTCTGCTCTAGGTGAATATTAGATAACGAATGCTTGGTTTTTAAAACTTCATGTTGATGAAGTTGCAGAAAAAAAAAGAGGGTCTCAGGATAGGGCAGCAAGTTCTCAAACCCTCTGGGCTGAGGTAATGGCCATTATACAAGGATGTTTTATATGAAAGAAAGGACAGACTAGGAAAAAAACTGCCATGATTCAAATGGCTTATAGGTCAACATTGACATAACCAAGAACAAATTTCACTGAGGAACCACTTTTATAACAGGAGATTGTAATTTCATTAACCTTGTCATGAATTTCTTGGCTTCCTTGAACACAAAGAACATTTGTATGTTGAACAATAATAGCAGTCAAACGCATCTCAACAGACAAGTTGACCAAACCCATGTTTTTTCAATGTGAAAAGATATTTAAAAAAAATTGGATGTCAGAAGTAACAGAATCCAGCTATTGCTTTGCAGAACAAGTTTCAGAATATTCCAATTTATGCTGATAAGAAAGGCTAGGAGAGGGTTTGCTGACTGCCAGAAATCCTTCTGACCCTATCCATGAGTTCCCAGTGGAGAGTATCAGCCAAACCATCAGGTGGCAAATAGGCTGCTACGAGATTGTAGCATGTTCCATCTGTGTGTGTACGTGTGTGGGGGCTAGAATAGGCATCCAATCCATAAAAAATTGGAAAGCATCCTCAATGGTTGCTATTCTGAAGGTGACCTGGAACAGAATGGAGTATACTCCATGTTGCTTCTTGTAGCAAAAGGATATGCTGGGGGTATCACTTACATGGAAGCTGGGCGTCAGGTAGTGGTTTGTTACTGACCACTCTTGTGTGTGACTGAGATTCCTGTTCAAGATGTATATGAGTAGACTGAGTTGTTCCACTAAGTGAATGACAGAGTCATGAATGTCATGGTGTATTGTCAGAGACAACTCTGTGACTTCGTAGCATTGCTTCCAGGGATATATTCCCTTTGGTAATCATATTTTATGTTGCAGTGGTGCTATTGATAGACAGGAGAACTAAACAAGTCTATAAAAGCAGTAAGGGCATGATTAATAGTCCTGAGTTCCAACAAGCCTATGTGCACCTTAAATTCCGGACAGTACCAAGTGACCTGTGTGACATTATTAATACAGTGAGTTTCATAGTCAAATAGCGAGGTTTTGGTGAAGCTATCAATATCATGGGGTTTACTGTGTCAGAGATCTCCAGAAACACCTGGAAATGATGAGTGTTACCCAATGGGGATCCGTGGATTAAAATTTTCTGAGTTTTGCAGGGCCTCACAAAGAGTGTTGCAGAAGGCATTAAAGCCATAGCAGAGGCCAGGTGTGTTTGTACTATTTGGATATACTTAGAATCTTTCACCATTTATTTATTTATTTATTTATTATATTTCTATACCGCCCTCCCATAAGGCTCACGTGGTCTGAGGTGAATCATCACAACTGCAGGACATTTCATGAATACCCTAGTGATACCATAAGTTCAAAGCCAATACATTATATTAATAATTAGCAACATTATTGACATACACAAGATCCATTTGCAGTTGGGGTGTACACTGATGTGAAAGTAGGCATCCTTAAGACTGATTAGCCCAAATATTTAGAGCAATATCCCAGACTCCAGGTATAGCTGACAAGTCTATGGAATCTATGCCCAGAATATGTAAGATACCTACAATTGGGCCAGTAGACGTAGCCTCTGCAAAAATGTCAGTCTAATAACTTGCACTGAGAGTAGTCACAGATCTGTTAGTGACTGTGCTGAAGATTCGCCTATGGCACCTGTAGGCAATGGCATCTCCTGCCCCCTATCCAAACCATTATCCGTATTGGAATCATGGATAAATTTCAAAATCAGTTTGGTGGGTCAACATTAGCTAGTCATCGGTGATGAGAGTGGGGACCTTCATTGGAATACAGATCCAATGCATATCCCAACATGTAAAACCAATGCTTTGTCAGTGTCTGTGAAGAGAACTCAGGAACATTGTTGTTGAAGCACCATTTTTGTTGTACCATCAAGGAGGCAGTAAGATGCATCTCAACACCAACAGTGAGAGCCAGCTTGGTGTAGTGGTTAGGAGCACAGACTTCTAATCTGGCAAGCCAGGTTTGATTCCCCACTCCCCCACATGCAACCAGCTGGGTGACCTTGGGTTCGCCACAGCACTGAAAAAGCTGTTCTGACTGAGCAGTAATATCAGGGCTCTCTCAGTCCCACCTACCTCACATGGTGTCTGTTGCAGGGAGGAAAGAGAAGGTGATTGTGGCAACCTTGAGACTTCTAGTAAGAAAGGCAACAATATAAGAACCAACTCTTCTTCTTCTTCTTCAAAACTGACGTGGACTCAGTTTTGGCTATGAAGAGTGACATTTGACCCTAAATCTGGTCATGCCATCTAATATCAGGGAATCGCAGTGGTAGAAACACTTCCAATGTCATTCAGGAGAGCTGGCTGACATCAGTGTGCCTCAACGCCGAAGAGATGGAAAATGCCAACATCAAGGAGATGAACAGCTTTTGAGGTGAGATACATTTATATGGCAATGCCTGTTTTTTTTTTCTTTTGTTATTTCTGCCAATTAGAAAGGGAGGTTTCCTTAATGTATTTAAGCACCACCACAACTGGCACTAAGCTCACCGAAGTGGCTCTTGTTCTTCTATCAGCTGTTCAGGCTTTCTTGTTTTTATTGGCTTCAGGCACTGGGGGCCTATTCCCAGAGAATGGCATATAGATGAGCCACACTTCCTTCTCTTACTTTTGAGATAAAAATGGGATTAAGCTGAGTAGGAGACAACATGATGGCCTTCTTTCAAGCAAAGGAGACAGGTCTGTTACTCATCATTCTGGGGTCACTCCACATCCATTGTTCTGTGTTTAAACAGGGTCATTTTATCACACCTAATGGCCCAGATATAAGAATTATAAGTCATTACACTTTCCCTCAGTAACTGAGATAAATATACTGCTTCAGCTTGCTGAACAGTTCTCTCTCAACAGCAGTAAAAAGGGAACTGAGGGAGAGTGCTTAATCCTCCCACATCACGTGACTTTTGACAGAAAAGTCACCCTCTTCTGTGAGAGGAGGGGAGCACTCTTGGGATCTAGAATCATCATTTTAAAGCTTGCAAGCTCCTCTCTGTGGCAAGCCAGGGAAAGTGCAGTCCCATGTGGGACTACACAGAAGCCACAAAGATGAACTACATGTTCCAGCCTTTCCCTTCTTGTAGCAGAACTTGCTCCCAAGAAAAATCTATACAGGAAGGTCAAGACTGAAGTGACACGGGAAAGTCTGTGTTGAGAACAGGGATTTGGCAGAAATTGTTCCTCCCTCTTGGTATAAGCATTTATGTCTTGCTGCTTATGAAAGGAGTAGTTTCACTCTAACACAATATCATAAAACAAATGAGATATATAAACAGTTTTGGAAAACTACAACGTTAATAATACAACCACCACATTTTTTCACATCAGTGGCCCCACATTAAACTCACTCATTTGTCTCATAACTTATTTAACTGCTTGAAAACTAATACTCTGTAATGGGCATTCAAAAGAGAAATGTGAACTTTAAAAATTATTTATAATTTACAGATGTTTTTAAAAATCTATCAATATTTCAAAACTGTTCTGGGAGGAACAATTAAATGCATTAACAGTTGGGTTACTAGGGGAGAAACTGAAAGAGGTTCTGCATTAACAGCATCTGGTGGCATTCTTCTGTTTCAGACACTGGGAGAAGAAAGGAGCACAGATTCTAGAATCATTTTTATGCATATGTGAAATATTCCTTTAGGTTAGCGATTCCCAACCTGTGGGCTGCAAACCACATGTGGTCCATCAACCAATTGGAGGTGGGCCGCGAAGGACGCCTTCTCCCCCCCTCCGGCCCTTTACTTCATCCCCCCCCTGGCCCTTTACAACACACTTCGGGTGTCATTGTCTCCCATCACTCCCAGATGGGACTATCTCGTTGCAGAGAAACAAGCTCAGGGTTCCCATTGATTTGTCATTGTCATGAGTTAAAATTTCCATGCAAATAAAATGTTCCTTATGTTCATTGTTGTGGCGTGTCTGTATCTTATTTTGAAGGGATGTTTAAACATTAGTATAGCGATCAGAGAGCGTTAGGGCAGTGGTTGAGAGTAGAGGAGTAAACTACCCCTCCCCACGGGCTTCAGTAAAATTGTCAAGCGTTGAGTGGTCCCCGGTGATAAAAAGGTTGGGGACCACTGCTTTAGGTAACAAGAATACTTTCCTAAGTAGATTTTCAATTGTAAATTCAAGCCTCCAAATAAGATAATGTTCAAAGCTTAAAAGATCACGGAAAACAATTTCAATGAAGTTCACCAGATGCACCAGTGCTAAATAGCCCACTATTTATTCAATATCTCAATTAAGAATAAATCTTTGTCATCATTGATGTGTGTGAGATATCTTTAGAAACCATGTTTGAATTCTTTCTCTTTAGGACAAATCACTGCACAATATTCCCCCATGGACACTATTTCCAGAGTTGTTGGTTACAATTAAAAGTGTGGGGGGGAGGGCAAGGGGCCGGATCCAATCAATTTTATGCTGATTAAAAAGGAATAAGGATGTCCCCCTTGACCACCAAAATGGTTAATCTAGGATTCATGGGACCTGCATATTCAAAAGCCATGTGACATGCAGGCTACAGCAAGGAGCTGAATTAGGTGGGATTTAATTTTAAAGATTTCTGTGTCTAACCCTAATGTATCTGGTAGTATAAATGTATTCCTTAAATATTTATGACTCTTTCTACTTCCAAAAATAATCTTACATAAAAACAGAGTAACAAAATTTTGGGAACAAAGGGCAATATTACAGCAATTAAAAAATCTGCAGAAAGAACAGAATCCACATCAGTCCCACCTAGCAACCAGATATTAATCAGGAACCAGACATCAGTCAGCTTTAATGGAAAATAAATTTTCAGGAGAACAATCCTGAAGATCAAAGTGAAATTGTCAAATGGGAGTCAGTCTTGATGCCACTATTGAAAAGACCAAACCTCTGTTAGCAATAACATGTGAAGTAAGACTTGTGAAAGAAGACCTCTCAAAATCTCAGCATCTGTTTGAAATGACAGCCCTTCAGGTATCCTGGCTGCATGCCATTATTTATCTGTTCCTTACTTCATCATTCTCAAGATGGCTAACAAAACAACACCAGGTTGAAGGTTTTTAAGAATCAAATTCTACAATGGCTCCAAAACTAGAAGCTTTAAAAACTAGATTAGAGTCTATGTAATTTGATCAAAGCAATTTGCTTCAAAAATTGATCATGTGATCTCATTTTGAATTGCCAGAAGTTTCTGAAAACTATCTAAAAGCAGCCTCTGGTAGAGCAAACTAAAATAGTCTGCGCTGAAAATTATCAGAACATCTGTAAGTTACTGTGGCCAGTAACGTTTCTCAAGGAAGTGTTGCAGCTGCACCACTATTCTGGTTGGAATAAACTTTGTCACTTCATTTAGAGACCAATTCAGAAGGTTTTTTTTGCTCCTTAGCATGTGTGAGAGAGAGAGACAGAGAGACATGAGTATCATTAACATACTGATATCACCATAGTCCAACCTTCCTGTGTCCTTACTTAATGTTTCATTTTTAATTTGAGTTTTCAGTGCAGGAAACATTAGATTTCAAAGACTTGGCAAACATGCCATTGACTGACAGGGCAGGAAATATTGTTAACAAATAGTTGCGCATTATTTCTTAAATTCTTTACCAGAATATGAAAGTTCTGAGTTTAATAAAAGTTAGCTATGGTATATGCCAGATATGGGCTTTATGAGGCAGCATGGCTCCACAGTTCTCAAAACCAGCAAATACAGGAAATTACTGACAGAGCTACAAAATACTCCCTGACCATGGAGAACGGCTTAGAAATGTATGCATGCATGCATGTATGTATGTATGTATGTATGGATGTATGTATGTATGTATGTATGCATGTATTTTCTATAGTGCCCCCCTATGAGGCTCAGGGAGCTTTACATAAAACATGGGGACAAGATGTGATAAATCTGAGTCCCAGTACACAACTAAAGATGTTATGAACAGGAATGTTATGATCTGAGGCACACAAATATCAAAACACAAAACTACAAGAACACAGTAATACACCATTCCTAGAAAGAATCTGTTAAAAGGAGTGAAGAAGAAACATATCAAGCCAGAAGGAACTAAAATTGTTGGTATGTAATAAAGTTCATGTTTTTCTGTTTTCTTCCCTAGAAATTGTGCACAGGAGTTGAAATGAAATAACTGCCACATATGAGAAGTTTACGTTTGCCAATTTAAGATAACAGATTATATTCTCATATGTATCAACAATTACTTTGCTAAGAAAGACAGCAGTAACTTTTAGGTTAGGACTAATATGCGATGGGAACTGAATATATACTTTTAAAGATAATAGCAGACTATACTCTCACATGTATCAACAATTATTTTGCTAGCTAGTTGTTTTTCTTTTAATCTTTCTGTAAGCGCTTCATATACAATAAAAATAATTTTTTAAAAAAGTTTTCCAACCTCGAGGTAATTGCTAGAGAACTCCCAGAAGTACAACTGGTCTCCAGATAATAGAGAACAGTTTTTCTGAAGAAAATGGCTGCTTTGGAAGGTCAACTTTCTGGCATTATACCGTCCTCCCCTCCCCAGGCTCCACCCCCAAAGAAGAGCCAGATTGTTTCCACTCTAGGGATATCTTTCAGATTTGCATTTTTAAAGGGTTGAATCTTCTTTTCATTTCGCCTTTTTAGCTGCAAACCCAAATTGCCCCTCATTTGCCATGAAGCAAAGGAAAACCCAGAAATCCAATTTTAATGTTTAAAAGCTGGGTCTATTTTGGAGCTGTTCAGTGCGGAAATGCACGCATTTATTTTTTTGTGGTGCCTGCCATTTTGAGTATTTGGGTATGCCCCTTTCCTCATCGCTGTCTTCCCTCTTCCATGAAAAAAGTGCCCTAGCACCCGCCTCTTCCATATGCCCTGCGTCTAACTCCCCCCCCCCAATAGCAGTGTGATTAAAGAGTGGGGGACTCTAATCTGAATAACCGGGTTTAATCTTCCACATGCAGCCAGCTAGGTGACCTTGGGCTAATTACAGTTCTGTTAGAGCTGTTCTTGCAGAGAAGTTTTCTCAGAGCTCTCTCAGTTCCAGATACCTCACATGGTGTGTTGTAAGGAGACTAAGAGAAAGGTGTTGGTGAGCTATTTTGGGATCCCTCTTCTCAAAATCTCCAGGAATCTCCTAGTCAAATTAAGTCTACATCACTTTACACGTCCTTGCAGGAGACAATGGAATAGTCTCTTTTTTCTCAATAAAGACATGTAACCCCATATAAAAGCTGGCTTCTTATATTTCTTCTCTACAGCTAAACAGCAAGGCATCTCTCAATTATTTATTAATTCAATTTATTAGGCACACACTTCCTAACAAACTCATAGCACAATTAAAACCCCACATAACTCTGGGGGGGAGTTATGCTGAGATAATTAATTTGGCTAGATGTAATGTCAAACCATGATTTGGCATGAAAGAGCTCTAGACTCAGTTGGTACATCCCTCCCTACTCTTCACCTCCTTTATTCTTCTCAAATTACTTGCACTTTTGCAGCAAACCACAGTTTATTACTACATCTGCAATCTATGGCATGTGCTTGCTCTGCAAACAAAAACTGCAAATAGTGGTTGGTTTGAAGTTTGTTTGCTTAGATTTAACAACAGAAGTAATTAATTAGCTCACAAGGGACACGAGGAAGAGGGAATCATGCAAGTAGGCAAGTGAATCTGATCACACTGTAGTAATATGTTGAAACCAAGCCACAGAAATTTGACCAAGGCATGGAAGTTGAGGAGGAATTCAAACTTGAGTTTCCCATGTCCCAAATCTCACCAGATCAACCACTTAGAGAGGCTGCCTGATACTAAATTGGACCATTGGTCCATCAACATAAGTGTTGTCTACTCAGAATGACTCAGGGCTCCAAGGGCTCAGGTCTTTCATATCACCAACTGCCTGGACCTCTTAACTAGAGATGCTGGGAATTAAATTTTGAACCTTCCGCATGCCAAGCAGATGTTATACAACTTAGCCACAGCCTCTCCCCTGGAAGGGCAAGGATGGAGGAACATGCATTGCACCAAACAAACCTGCTAAGTTCTGAGTCTGGAGAGAAGGGTTCTTTCATACTTTTGTTTCTTCATTAATCACAATGGCATTTTTTTTTCAAAATCCCTAATGAACAACTGTAGTTTATTTGAATTTGAAGACAGGGTAAATTAAATTAGTACAAGATTATCTTGCCCCCACATGCTCTTAAGACTAAAACTGTAAGTGTTAATTTGGACAAATACCTAGGGTAATATATTTTATTTCAGGGTCAGCAATAACAAGAGCATCTGTCCTACATCTGATCACAAGTTTGGGCATAAAGTCAATTTGCTAAAACTTCAGATAGTGAAAAGGATAAAAAAATGTAAAGGACATATCTGGAAAATTTTGATTCCTAAGCTAGCAGTATGAACAGTTTAACAGGCCAAAGCGGCAGTAGGATTCAACGGGTGTTCACATGGCAACCTCTTTCACTTTTTTGAGAATCTCCTTCATGGCCAATAAGGAACACATTGTAGGTGTATGGTCCCAGTCCTTGACATGATTGTAGACATCTCTATAGACACTTTGAATTGCTGTCTTCTCTTTACATAGATGTGAACATAGTGATATATTAGATCTAGCAGTATAAGATGAAATAAAACACTAATAATTTTGCCATTGCAAATTTAACTGCATTATTTGAGGCTTTCCCCCTCCATGTCAGTTGCAAGCCTGTTTCCTAGTGAGATCTGACTTAATTGCAAGAAGAAAACAAGGAAATTACTACTTAGCAGCCAACATTTTCCATCTCTTGTGCATGAATTCCATTTTGGGAAGCCTGCTGTAACTCACAATAAGCTGTCTGAAATAGAGGGCTCTTCAGAAATGCAGGTACCTTTTCTTTGTTATAGGCCACTCCTAAAAAGACCCAGAGCAGTTTCATGAGTCTGAGATGGAAGCACTGTGTGAAATACAGTAAATTAAGCCTTTGGCTGTCATGACTGGAAAAAAAGCACAAGAAGTGGAATAGTTGCTGAATTTGAATTTTTTTTATTGCTTCATTTACATCCTGTCTAAAATCTTCTGAGCAGCTCAAGGTGTCTTATCTCTGGCTACCAGGGGGTATTCAGCAGTCAAAGCAGTTAACATACTTTCTGACTGTCTCTCTTTCTCTGGTTTTCCCCCCCAAGACTCCTTTATCTTATCAGGCTAATCTCTTCGGCTGAGAACTCGTATTTATCCTAAATATATCACTACATTTACAGTTTAGTGTTACCTTAGACACATGAATAGTAAGATAGAGGGCAATCAGTTAACCTGCTCCACTTTCAGTTTTGAGTAATCTTCGGTCCACTGGACCTCAGGAAATGCATGTCACACAAAGGTGTGCAATCCCATCATCACTCAGGAAATCTTGTGTGTAAGGAATCACTGGACCTCTGGCCTTTATTATGTGTGAACCGTGCATACCAGGTTTCAATGTGCGTAAATATTTATTTATTCAAAATAGTTATGTCCTGCCTTATCCCAGAAGAATGGCCTTAAAGTGGCCTGCAACCATAAATATAAAAACAATACTACAATTACAACCCCCTGCTTCCCCAATCTAAAATCACTAGTCAACAAACATGGTGAGCAAAATATCACAATCAAGACCAAAGTAAAACTTTCTCAAAAACAATATTATTTTATATATTTTCCTAAATATCTGGAAAAGGAAATATTCCACACTGCCTTTGATTGCTTATGAAGTAGATGCAATATCACTTGGAAGAACATAATAGGTAAAGTGATGGCAAGGAGAAGCTTACCAGACATATGTACCCCTTATAAAATGATCATGTTGGTAGAGCTAATTATGTAGTTTACATCCTATCATCCCTTTCCATAAAAATATCATACAACTAGCCCCATCAATATTGTTGAAATGTTCACAAAAAGGAAATAATTTGCAAATTTAGAGGTATGGCAATAAACTAATTTTGTTGCATTACTACTAACAATCTGAATAAGACATTGTTCAATTAATAACACACTTTGTTTGTGTAAAAATATTTCGGAGGAAAGGGGGAACAGCAGATTTCTTTATGTTGCACAAAACAGAAAAGATCTAAAAATTTATGTATAGTTCATACATACTTCAATCCATGTTCCACTGAATGTTAACTCTGCCTATCCTTTTCATTTACTTGGAATATGTATATGCCACCTGTCCAGAGAAGCTATGTGAGGTAGTTTATAGATGTGATCAAACCATAACATATTAAGATAATTTAGATTAAAACTGAGCCATAGTATAGAAAGGATAAAATTTATAATTATCATAAAACATTATTTGGGTAAGAAGCAAACTGTAAGACAATGTGAAAATCAACCCCTAAGTCCTGGGTAAAAGGAAATTTTTGGCCTGGTGCCTAAAGAAGCCATCAAGAAGCCTGAAAGGGAAAGGGCATTCCACAGAAGGTGCCACCACTGAAAGAGGCCTTTGCAGGCAGGAGAACAAAGAATGGAGCTAAGGGGATCTCTAGATTCGTCAAAAATTCACAAAAGCAGACAATACTTTACACACTGATATTCTACCTGTAACGATTCCCGATTTTAAATTTCTGGCAGTCAGTCCGCAAGATATCAATGGATATCATTCTATTGATTAATTCAGCATTATTAGTGTACCAACAAAAAGACAGGTTATAAGTCTTGCAAGCTAAACAAGGGGGAAAGAGGAGCATGATTAGAGTTCAGACTAGGATTGTACTCCATTGTCTGGCAATAGGTGGGATGGGAAGGAGATTAGGGAATGATGCCAGGCTAATAGTATAGTGTCATTCACATAGAACTGACATCACATCACTGGTGTGACATCAATGTGACACTAGGATTTGGGAGAAATTCCAGAATAAAACCATATAGTTTTGTTCAAATCCTAGAGCAACACACCAACATCACTGTAATATGACACCACTTTCAGTTACGTCTCTCATGTGACCCTTTGGGTGGGAAAGGAATCGAGACCAAAGGAAGGGGAAGGAGCACTCCAGAATCCTAGAAACTTCCTAAGAGAGCTTGAAAGCTCTTCTCCAAGGTTGGCTTGTAATCAGGCAGTCCCATGTGCCTGCACAGAAACCATGAAGATAAAAGCATCATTTTCTCTTTTTTAAAAGCATATATAAATTTTAAAAAATTGCTTGGGGTTACCTATATTTTAGCAGTACTATATTGGCACAATTCAACACAATCTGCTTTCTGGTATTAAAATAAAATTCACATCAAAACCATCTATATTTTAGGACTTTTAGCCCTACTTCAAGGTATACATGTGAAGGACCTTAAGCAAATCACTGTTTCAATATTCTTTGAGAAACAGGAATAGCCGTGACCTACCAGTATAAAATGGATGCATTGTGGATATAGTTTTACTAATTTTTATAGTGTCTTTTCTTCAAACTCCCTCTTCTCAGTTTTACTAGAAATGAGAACACGTAGGAAGTAGATAAATGAAGACACATAAGATACAATGCACGAGTTTTTGCAACATCCTGGACTGCAGACCCACCCCGTAATACAAAATTCTTCTATTACTGGGATTGGATCACTGTGCACTGATGTTCCGTATCCACACGATTCTTGGGTGAAGTGACACAATGTTATTTAGTATGTTATATAACTTTTGTGTGTGTCCTCTTGCTCAGCTGGTCTAAGAGTTTGGTTTGCGATGCCATCAATATGCTAATGACACTCAGTTCTAACTACTCTTGGATTGCCAACCAGATACCCGCCTTGATGATGTACAACTGACAACTTTGCACACCATCATGAATTTGGGGGTGATCTCTGATGCCGCCTAGTTGATGGAGGCTCAATATCACAAAGTTGGCATTCTTTCATCTGTGCCAGGCAAACCTACTAATGCCCTATCTGGTTTTGGAAGACCTTGCCACAGTCCCTGCAACAGTCACCTCCAGGCTGGATTACTGTAACTTGCTCTACGCAGGGCTACCCTTGATCAAGACCCAGAAATTGCAGTTGGTGTAGAATACAGCTGCCCAGGTCTCTGACTGCATTGTGAGTACATATTCAACCAACCCTCTAGCATCTGCACTGTCTCCCAGTTGACTTCCAGACCAGGTTCAAAGGATTGGTATTGACATTTAGAGCCTGATGTGGTCTGGGATCTATGTAATTGAGGACTCGCTTCTCCCAATAAGTTCCTCATGGACACTACATTCATCTAGCACAAATTTGTTGGCAGCCCCTGGCCCCAAATATATCTGCCTGGTCAAGACCTGATCCAGGGACATTTCAGCCCTGGCTCTAGCCTGGTGGAGAGAGCTGCCAGCTGAGACCAGGGACCTGAAAGAGCTATCACAGTTCCACAGGGTTTGTAAGATAGCACTCTTCCACCAGGCCTATGGTTGAAGCCAGAGTGATCTAATCAATATAGGTCTCTCCCCGCCTCTCTATGGGTCTTTGCCTTCTTTTTTCCATGCCTCTGACAGAGGCAACCAGCCATAGTCAATAAACAGGCAAGGCAAATGATGGCTGGAATGGGGAGTAGCTAAGTTATTAGTGAGTTGATGGCTTATGTATTTTAACCATATTGTAAACTGCCCTGAGCCCACTATGGGAGAGGGGTGATATAAAAATCTAATAACAACAACCTGAGTCCCAATGAAATTCCTGTGTTTCAATGGTCTTAGCGTAGAATATTCATCTGAATTAGCCAACAATTTTTAAGGAACTTTTAAAACCATTCCCCTGAATATAATATATCTTTGAAATTTATGCTGCTCTCTAGCTGCCAGAAACAGGCAAACATGATCTTGGCCCATTAAAATGCCATGTTTGTCTTGATGAAAAAGAAAGTATCTGAGAAAGAGGTCTTTATACCTTCTGTCAACTTGTTCAGTCACAAAACATCTACTTGTATTACCACCTGTCCATACTTTTTACAGCTTTGCCTTAATGATAGCTTAATTAATTAATATTCATTTAAATGAACTGAAACACGTCCTTCAAGAAGATCTTTTTATGCCTTGGGAAGGATTCCCCACTCAAAGGCCCAAATGAAATCTTCATGCCTGTCTATTGCCATGTTCAAAAATCATCTGGGTTTCATGTTCCAAATGGAACAACTTGTCTTGCCTTAAAAATATGACTTATAGTGAGGTTGGACAGGAAGGAAGGGAAGTTACGCTATGTTTTGAACAAGTAAACAAGTGTACAAATTAATTCAGAGAGCAGTAATTTTGAAAATTTTCTATGTTTAATGTGCACTGCAGTTAAACTACTTTTTCTGTACAAATTAATTTACTGCATCAGTGATCGATGTTTATGTTTAGGCAATTTTATTTCTCAGTATGGTAAAATTAGACCTAATAGTTGCAACCTGTTATGTCCAATCTGTCACTGAAATTCAAATTGCTTTTTTTCTATTATTCAAGGAGCAATTTGGAGGAATGAAAGCCATCTAAAACCAGAAGACAAACAATTCTATTGTAAGGGCTCAATAGCCTGTCTCAACCACTAGCTCTATGATTAAGGGATCTTTTCTGGCATGACTTTTTGCTGTCTTTGTCTTGTATTAAAAATGCTTCAAATCTGTAGTGTAATATCAAAGAAAGGAACCTGCTTCCTTAAAAAAAAAAAGACCCTTACCGCCTTAATATAGCAAGAGAAATCTGTGCATAAGATAATGTTTAGAGATCCTTTTCCAGAACGGATCCTACTTACTCAAAGGCATTGCTGGGTGGGGGGGAGGGGGGAAAGAAAACTTTCTTCAGTGTCAGGGCTACATGATACAGCTTTTTGAATCATGACCATGTGCATATCCACAGAATATATGTCTTGTACAGTCAAGAGAAAAGGATTGGTATCAGTTGTATTTTCCCTCCACTAATAAACTGTCATTGTTCTCAATCCTAAAACAAATATATGCTAGGGAGATTCCTGCAGGAAACAACTTCTACATGAGTACCAATGTAAACCTAATGAGAGTTACTGCCTTCTAAACCAAGTGACTTCAACAGATTCAGAGTACTTCTGCGTACAACTGCACTGTAAATTTGGATCTCTGTCTCTTAAATCTTTCATCTATATTTTTAATTGAAATGTCTTCTCAATATTGCATGTTTTTGTTCACATTTTACATTATGTAATAGTTTCTAACAATATAAGTGATGCATATTTGGCAGCACTATGATTTATCTCCATAGGGAGTAATCTAATACTTGATATTTTGTTCTCGTCATTGAAACACTGGATTGTCAACATTAGTCATTCGATAACATAGCAATGTTTTGCATCTAAAGCAAATATTTGATTCCTTAACAGTGTTTCCTCCTATGAACAAACTTTTCTTTGCTTAAATAGATCCACCTATGCCCAGATTATTCATTTAAATTAGCTGGCACAAGATGGCTGCTGGCACTGTTCTGTAATTTCAGAATGGGATCTTTTAACATGCTGACATTTCCCCTGATCAGAATATGTTTGCTATTTTATTTACAAAATGCCATTGTTGATATTAGGAATTCTAGTGCGATTATGCAGCAATTACTTTAATCATCCAGGTGTCTACACAGTTTTATATGACACACAAATTTGGTCTTCATCCTTTAACCATGCAGTAGAGCCTCTCTTTGGCCTTTTGTAGGGAAACTGAGCATAGGAAAGGCAATCAGGGCTTTTAAAAGATAACAATCAGGGTATGAATTCACTGGCTATGCTATAATGCCATCCAAAGCTATTATTTTAAGACACTTCTTCAGCTTTACTTTGTAATTTTCCCTTTCATTATCACTTCTCAAATTCCAAGCAGACTTGTTTCATTTAAAGATGGGTTGGTTCATCACACTGATTATATATAGATAGCTAGATGGTGCTGATTAATGTGGACTATTCAACTGATTAATAATTTTACTGTTTCACAAGGCCAGCCTGCTGTAATTGCCACATTTTAATAATATTTTAAAATTGCAATTTGCCATGATTGATGATATCTAATTTCTAGGATTCTTCATGCTTAACAAACTGGCACACGCAAGGGCTGGGGGAAGGAGATAAAAGTATGTGAAACAACAAAATGATCTAAAATGTTAAAATTGCTATAGGGTCTTCAGTACTAAATTCAATATTTTTCAGAGTTTTCTCTGTTTCCAATGGATTGGATTGACTTTCTTCTGATCTCTCATCTTCTTGTGTTTTAAAACAAAGGGGGACTCATTGGTAGTTCCTTTTCTTTATAGGTCAGGGGGTGCCAAACGGTGCTATCCAGATGTCCATGGACCACAATTTCTAAATCTGACTGCCCAGTAATTTACCTCTGCAGCAAATGGGGCCATGAACAAAACCAGTCACAATGATTACAGGTGACATATGCCAGAACTAGAAGGGAGAATAGACAAGTGACAATTTTCCTTGGAGGCTCTTGTTTTTCTTCTTCAGCTATCCTCTCATACTAACAACACAGTGGAAAGTAGTGCCCAAGTAGGAGATCCCACATGCTTCTTGAATATGGAATTTCTCCATTTTGACTTTCATTGAAAATAGAGTAGGGATGAGAGGAAGGGCTACAGGAAGTACACAGAGCCTAAAACCTGCCTTGATTTCAGAGTGTCACAGGTAAAATATGATCGGTCTCTAGACTCAGGTGAACTGTACTTTTGGCAGACTGTAGGCAGATTATGTTAGAGCATCATTTTTACATGAGTCTTCTGGAAATTCACTTCAGTTACCTGCTAATAATTGTGCTGAAACCTAGATTTAGAATCTTTACTACATAAAACTGCATGCATTTCTACACAACACAGCCTTCCAGAGTCTACTTTCCACAAAGACAATGCCTAATGTAAGCATGCATACAAAACAAAACCAGTTTAAATGAGAATAAGCCCAAAGTTACCTTTTTGAGTAGGGTAACACACATTGACCATATATATATATTCTTTCACAAACATGAACATATACAAATTTAAATATTGCACTAAAGTGCAAAGTAAAAATAAACAAGAATTAATCAAACACCACAACAGACAGGCACTACAGAAAGTGAATGTGATCCCAAAAGACTTTTGTGAGTCCTTGGAACCCAGCAAACCCTAGCAATCATTCAAATTGAAATAGTTTGTATAATGTATGTATCCTATTCACACAAGGTAATAGTTCATTCAAAGAATGTGTTATAGTTTTGGATCACTTTTACACATTCCCATAAATTCACTTAAATTGGTCTATAGTCAGTGCACCTCAAGACAGCCCTACTAATCTTACTCTGCCAAGTACTGTTGTCCCTCTACACTAGGTCTGCAGTGGGCTTGGCTGTAGCTGCCTTGTCAAGAGATTCATGTAATATTAATCCTTTCTTGTTTCCACTATTTATTATCTGTTGTACAAAATTTCCTGACTCTGCACTCATTCTGAATTGTGTTTTGTTGACACTGAACTTCACCATTCCCCACAGCAGCGGGCAAATGCTTGATCTATTGCTGGAACTATGTAACAGTTTGCCTGTTAGGAAAAGCAAAGGTTGTATTTCTTATGGACTATATAAATTAGAACTATGTTTCCCCCCCCCCAAAAAAAAAAAAAACAGCAAAGAGAGGCTTGAGGTATTTACTGAAACCATAACAGTAACAAGCACAGGGCTTCTTTTAACGTGTTTATTGGATTAACTCCTTGTAGAATATGCCCTACATTTTACCACAAAAACCTGGTATTGCAGCAGCAACTGGGCTCTGGAAGTTAGCTGACCCAAAATATGCCTTTTTAAGTCAGCAGAAAAACTATCAGAGAAAAGTGACTTACCTGTTGAGGTGTCTCACATTCACTGAGTGAACGGATTACTCTTTGGGTTGAACCTTGGCTTGAAGCTGGTGTGGCTGACGGACCTGGCACAGTTCCAGAGTCTGTAACATGGAGCTGTCAGGCTTTTGGTTGGGGCCAGTGAAAAGGATGGTATCTACTGCTTGCCCCCTATTAAAGATGCCCCCAAACTGAAAACTAGTTCTGGGAGAACTGAAGGAGACCCAAAACCAGGACTGTTGATGTTTAACACTGTCTTAACATGTTGATCAGTTTTAAATTGTAATGCTTAATTTTCAACCATTTTAATAGTATTATTGATATATGTTTGTAAATGGTGTACACCACTCTGAGGCAGCTCACTAGGAGGGTGGTATATGAATAAATTTGTGTAGCAATCCCCCTTTCTATTGTGCGTATAAAGCAGTCTGATAGATAAACACTTCACGCATCTGATGAAGTGTGCTCCGCCTCACTAAAGCTGATGCTGGAATTCGCGTTTTTATTACTTTGCTGATATCACAGACATCAGAGAACTGCCAAATATGTCAGTTTGTGCAGAAAATTATAATGTAAACTTGATCCCTTGATAGTTGTGAAGGTAAGTTTGAAAATAAATGCATACAATGCAAAAGAAATCAAACAATCAAATAAAAATACTACTATCTTAGTTTTAAAAATTAACGTGCTAATTCAAAAAGCAAATTTTTATAGGAGTGTCTCAAGTTATTCACATAAAAATGATATGCATATTATGTAAATAATGGGTAATGATTAAAGGGTGCAAATTAAGAGCTGCTCTCTAGCTCTGGACATTTCTAATACAATTCCAAGCTGCTGAAACAGAATTTGTTGAGATCTTATCAATCTCCATTGCTTTCCCCAACATAAATTTTTCCAACCAGTTTGAGAAAAGGGAAAACAAAAGGTAGCTGATGCAAAAACAAAAGGAGGGAGTCCGTAAAGCAGCCACAGACAGGCCAACTGAAATAAATAAGACTTGGAGTGTGCCTTGGAGGCAGCCAGCAAGGGGTTCTTGCAGCTCACCTCAGGGAGGGAACTACACCACTGAGAACAAGCAAAACTTGCCCCCGGCCTGTTCTTGATCAGACCAGACCTGACCTGACCCAGCTGACAGCAACTAGCAGGAAGGGACAAGCGGCAGGGAGCCCACCACATGCAAACATGGGCCTTGAATTTGAAAGGCTTAATCCTCTAAGGCTTTGAATTGTATTTTCTGACATATCAGATTCCAAATGTCCTGCTTGTTCCTATCTTAAGAGAGAGCGGCCATGCTGAACCTGTTTCGGCCTCTATTTCAAGTGAAGTTATGGTACAGCAGTGGAGCCTGGCTGTAAGAATGGCAAAAACAATAGCAGTGTTTTTGTCTGTAAGAACAGGCACCAAGCCCTCTGATGTGTGAATTCTCTCCTTCCCACTGGCAATAGAAAGTGATGCAATGCTGGTATGAAGGGGTCATAGCGAACTGCTTTTTCAACATATGCCCCGGGTACAGTTTTGAGATTTCCATTGTGGAAGAGGAAGGAGCATGCTGAGTAGCTGCCATGTCACAATGATAATGTTGGAAGGATGTCCAAAGGGGAAATAAAGACACAGAAAACAGAAAAGTTGTCTTTAATTTTTTCACACACTGAAGGTCCTGACTTAGCAGGGTGTGATGACATGGTATGAAGGTAGGAACACTCCTACCCCCGAATGCATGAGGTATCTAAGTATAAATAGTTGCCATGGTGAAGTCTAGGAGTGAACGCCATTTCAAGCATTAAATATGGTTACAGTGGAAATAGGTGTTTTTCTTTTGATCTTGTCTTGATCTTCTTGACCAAAAAAATAAAATAAATAAAAATGATAAAGTGCCAGAGTTAACAATTGCTAGGCCTGTGAAAACAATCAGAGTTAATGAGATTTCCTGCTGTTCTTGCTGCTACTTTAGACATATGTTCATTAAAACAAGCACTGGTTTTCTGAGGGATTGTTCTATTTAAGCCTGGACTTCAAACTCAGATGCTAGTAGTGAGTACACAGATAGCCCTTAGGGCTTTCTACATGTCTGTAAGAGTCTTGAACACTGCTGACATTAAAGAGTAGTCACAGTGCTGCTAGTGGTATGCTACTGGCTTTGCTATTTAGAGAATGGAATGGTTGCTTGAAAGCTTATACTCTCCAACTTTATTCTTGTGAATCCTTGGCTTTTGTTTCCCCGCCTTCAACATATGCTTATTTTTATATCATCATCTACTACCCCTAGAGTGAACCAGTTTGTTTCCCTGCTCCTTTTTCCTAGTTATGGTTCGAATTTCATGCTACTTTTGACAACTTTTTTGCTATATATCGTATCAAAATTAGCACACAGAATAGAGTAGAATTTTTATTGTAAAAAGTTTTATGGCTTTAGACAAGATGTGAGAATAACAAAGTAGAATGCAAAAATAGTTTACAATAGTCAAGAAAGAAGCACAGTGGGTTTGTGAGGCATTGTGAAAATTGCTTTATAGTTGAATACTTCCCTGGCCATACCTATCACTCTTCCATCATCCTCACCTTTCTGCATTCTACCCCTGTGAATGACTCCACTTTTAAAATTTATTTATTATTGAATTTGTTTCCTGCCACTATCAGAAACGTCTCACGGTAGGTTACAATCATGAAGCATAACCCCCCCATTAAAAAACCCAGTTAATAAAACCCCCAGCAGCATAAACTCTCCTTCTCCCTCCCCCTCCACCCTCCGACCCTCATATACCCAGTGCCTCAAGTGTACTCAGATGCCTGACAAAGATAAACAGGGTGTATGGATATATGGAGGGCCCCTCTGATCTTCCACGCCCTGGCCTCAGCCAAAGACCTGGCGGAAGAGCTCCATTTTATAGGCTCTGCAGAACTGTGAAAGCTCCTGCAGGGAGCTCTTCCAGGAGCTCATTTCACCAGATTGGGGGCAAAACTGAAAAAGCCCTATCCCTGGCCTTGGTTGAGGCCAGGCGAACCTCCTGTGGGCCAGAAACGACCAACCAGTTCGGACCCTTCAGGCAATAGGCAGTCCTTCAGACATGTGGGTCCCAGACCACAATAGGCCTTAAAGGTCAGAACCAAAACCTTGAACTTGACCTGGGTCGCAACTGACAACCAATGCAGCTGCTTCAGCACTGGCTGGATGTGGGCCCTCCAAGATGTTCCAGTGAGAACCCTTGCAACTGCATTTTGGACCAGCTGCAATTTCTGGAACAAGGACAAGAGAAGGCCCATGTAGAGTGAGTTACAGACTCAATTCTGGAGGAGACCATCTCATGGATCACTATGGCCAGGTTTTCCAGGGACAGATAGGGTGCTAGTAACCTCACCTAGTGAAGATGGAAAAATGCCAGATGAGGTACCCTCATGACCTGAGCCTCCATAGAAAGGGAGGCATCAAGGATCACACCCAAATTCCTGGCACACGGGGAGATGTTGAGTTGAACCCCCTCCAGGTTGGGCAAGCACACTTCCTGGTCTGCCCCTTTCCTTCCCAGCCATAGGATATCTGTCTTGGAGGGGTTGAGTTTCAGGCGACTCTGCTCAAACCACCCAGCTACAGCTTCCAAACATCTGGCGAATGTTTCCTGAGGGGAGTCTGGACGGCTGTCCAAGTGGAGATAGAGCTGTATGCCATTTGCATACTGATGACAATCCAGTCCAGAACTCCAGACCAGCTGGGCCAGAGGGTGCATAATGATGTTAAAAAGTGTGCGGGAGAGGACCACCCCCTGTGGCATCCCATATGGAAACCGAAAGGGGCATGACAACTCTTTTCCCACTGCAACCCTCTTTATCTGTTCCCGTAGGAAGGAAAGCAACCACTGAAGGGCTGTCCCACATATCCCCGTCCCGGTGGGCATCTAAGCAACACAAACCTGCAACTTTAACAACATGCCAAGGGATGACTTAACAAAATGAGGTAATATGACATGGTTGTTTCTATTATATTCTGTTGTGATGATGGGCAATAAATTTAAATATTATTATTATTAATAATATACAGATGAGCTGTGCCGGTCTCCTGGAGATCCTTTCCAAACCTACAGATCACTAATTTCAGCTTTTGAGGTGAATAACAATTCAAGGATCATGTGCAAAACATCCCCTTTGAGTATTAGACATTTTTTTGTCTATAGACCTGCTTATAAGGAGTCGGTGATTTCAGATTTCACCAGGTCATCTCAGTTACAGCACTACCTGAAACTGGTGACAAATCTCTCAAGTGTTGCACAACAGGGTCACAATGAAGACTTGTCCAATCATTTACATATTCCAGCAGAAGAGCAGATTTTAGAAAAGTCAATTCCCTCCTAGTTTGTATAAGTAATAAAGAGAGCATTTTCAAATCTAGGGTTTAGACTTTTTTACCACTGAGAAACCTCTGAAACCCCAGAAGTGGCGCAATCATGCAGAATGTGGTTGGGAAGCATAGCATATATGGTCAAATCACATGATAAATGTTTAACTCCCACCCCTTCAGGAAACCCTTCCAGAGCCATCACGAAACCATGGTTGAGAAAGCCTGGTCTAGACTCTTATATATTACTCTGCAAAGTAACATCAGCTATTCTATGTTAGAACTCATAAGCAAGAAGCAAAGGGAAAGGGCTATTTCAATGACTAAGTCCGTTTCCACTCACCTAGCTTGGGGAGGTAAAGCCAAAGAGATTCTGTCTGCTCCACATGAACAGCCAGCCATCTTTCTAGCAGCCAAGGCAGCAGATGCAAGAATCCAAAGTGCTCTGGCTGGAGAAGGAATAAGTGGTCCTGGTGGGAAGAAGTACACCCCAGCCGAGCACCTCTGCCAAGGGCAGCAGGCAGGCCCCAAAGGGGTGGCTGCACAGAAGAGCCAAATCAAATCTTTTTGCCCCTTATAGCCGCCAACTCTTGGTTGGGAAATCCCTGGAGATCTGGTGGAAGGTGCTGGAGAGGATCCGTGTTTGGGAAAGGAGGGACCTCCGCTGAGGACATAATGCCCTTATATAAGCCCTTTGGATCTGTATTTGGACTGGTTTCCCCACAATTTGCTTGCAGACTGGATGAGACAGGTTGTTTTGGCCATATGTTTGACGTGTCTGTTCTAGAATAATGAACAAAGTTTCATTTTAGCTTCCAAAGTTATCACTGTATCTAATAACTAGTCCCAGTGATGGTAATGGAATCCATAAAATGTCTATGATACAGGGTTATATATAGGGGAACTCCAGATTCTCAGTAAAATCTTTCTATAATTTGAGGACAGCCCCCCCCCCCAATTTCTAACAGTAGATATACACTCAAAGGCACTGTAAAAATATGACCATCACATACATTCAAAATGATGTGAGAATATTGCAGATTTAAAGTAGATGGTGACAGGATAATGTGGGGGCTGAGAGAGTGATTTTTACTCCTGTGATACCGTGTGGGCCTTCCTCTTAGGCTGCATCTGAAAATATCTATTTTTTGTAAATATTGATTCCCCTGTTTTAACATACTAACATATTCATGGCAACTCCATAGGGTTTTCTGAGCAAGAGACATTCAAAGGTGGTTTGCCATTGCCTGCCTCCATGCCATGACCCTAGTATTCCTTGAAGGTCTCCTATCCAATTACCATCCAGGACCGACCGACCCTGCCTCTGGGGTGAAACTGGTGCCCTATTCTTTTTAACAATTATTTAACTTTGAGATGTTGCAGACTACATATTTTTGTTTCATATTTCAGGCATATTTTCATGCAAGACAGAAGGTGAGTAAAAACTGATAACCATCATATACTTGGGCCAGGACCAAGAGTTACTTCAGATATATCATAGGCATACCAGTGAGAATTCTGAACAGGAGATCTCCAACCACGCTGTTGTCCAGGCAGCCCAGGCTCAAGCCCAGACTCCTCCACCTGACTCCCACATGCCAAGATCTCAGCCCAATTTACCCAGGAAGCAAAGGGGCAGCCAGGCAGGAGCAGGCCAAGGACTTTAACAAGCTGCAAGAGATGCCTTTCAGCCCACACAGTTGTAACATGACACCAGAAGGTCGGAAGGAGGAGAAAGGGCCAGGAGAACTCCAGCCAGCCAGCTCTTCCTCAGCATGAGGGAAGGGTGTGTCCAAGGCAGAGAGATGCCAGGCTGGGGGTGGGGCCCAGCAGAAAGAAGGAGTGCCCTTGTGTAGAGGCAGGCCATCAGAAAAGGGAGGAGGATAAGAGGAAAGAAGTAGGTCAGAAGCAGAGAGAGAGAGAGAGAGACGCAGAGGACCAACAACCAAATAAATGGGAGACGAAAGCAGGAACCAGCATGGATGTTGCAGAGATGGAGCTGTCAGCCAAGAAGAGACTCCAGGAAGAGGACAGGAGAGGGACAGATAGTCCAGTGAAGAGAGAGAGAGAACAGTGAAGGTGGATGAGAGATGGGGGCTAGTCAAAGTGGGTAGGCAGAGGAGAAGGAGCCTAGCATGTCAGCTAGACCCCCCCCCCCCACAGACACACCCGGAATCCCAGAACTCCCACAGCTGTATCATAAAAGAGTAGCCAGAAATGTGCCTTAAATGCATCATATCGCCCACTATGTCACTCGGAGTTTCCAGCAATATAATAAATAAAAGCTCAGAAACAGAAAGACAATAAACCTCTATCATTTGTCTGGTAATCAAGAACCATGTTACCTTGAATACTTAACCTTTGTTCTGCTGCTTCAGACTAACACAGCTACCCAGCCAAATAAAAGCCTTGGTTACCTATTAGCAGTACATATTCATCTAATTATTTCCAGTGATTATTTCTCACCACTTCTAATAATTTTTGGTAACTATTTTCTTTTTGTTGAATGGACTGCTAGGAACCCTGTCTTGGCACTGAATTAACATTATCATCCTCTTTGTTGAAATCATAATGTTTCCAGCCAGTCAGAATTGCCAGCTTTCAAAAATTAGTTGGCAACACCCCACATTTAAGCAATAAACTATGTTTACCAGTATCCCTAATCATTTTCCAATGAGCACCAATTTTGCTGACAATGTTTCCATTTTAGCTTACATAATATGGACCTAGAGCTTCAGTTTTAAAAATACCTTTCTGGCTTTGATTTAGCCATTGCTTTCTGAAAGGACCCTGCTATGTAATGAAGAAGCTCTCTGGCCAGCAAGACTCTTTATTATCTGCTTTCCAGGTTTCTTTCTAAGATTTCGTAGGTCTTTATACTCTGGCTTCAGTCTTACAAATGAAGAGATTCTGGGCTCAGTTCTGTATTTAAGCTTGTGATGCAATTGAAGTGTCCTTATAAAGCAATTTCATAAATCACTGGAAGCCCCTTAGTTGTAGCAGTTGCTGAACCCCGGAATGCTTAATAAAACTAGTGTTAAAATGATGAGATGCATCTATTTAAGAAAACTTTTACAGAGAGAACTTCCTGAATGCTACTCCAGCCTACTGTACACAGTGACTTTTAGGTTGTAAATAATTTTGAAGTCCATGTTTATTGGGGAGTCTGATTTATGAATGAACAGGAAATATTTAGAACAAACAAACAAAAAAAGAGCACCGCTTCTTGGATTAAATAGAAAATGCTCTGACATACAAGCATGTAAAGAATGGATTATGCTGTATTCAACTCAAAAGCTTTCAAGTTAAACAAATAAATACAATCCTATTTGTTGTCAAAATGATGTTCTTAGACAAAATTGTTTTGCACATCTTTATGATGAAAACATGAAGGGATGCACGCTATATCAAGTCAAGTTTATAAAGTCACCCATAGTTTTTGCTAGAGTATTACCCTTGAATCAGATAAATATACCACACAAAAAGAGGGACTTGAAATGTTACCCTGGCTGCATAGTATCTGTTTTATCTGAGTAGCTTCTACATGACTGGATTAATACTTAAATGACCCAACCACATCAATAGGAGCCAAATGCACAGATCCCTGCAACAAAATATGATCCTGGAATGGGGGTACCAATTATGTGGCTCGCCTCTACACTCTTGCCTGGATTATGATCACAGAAAAGGAGCTCTTGTGCAACTATGGTAGCACTCTAAGGAGCTGTTCCACATCTTCCTGAATAACAGCACAAGAACCTTTAGGATGTTCAAGGCAGTCATAACATGGACTCCTGGCTAGGAACACAGCATTATTCAACCACAACCCACCTCTAACCAGCAATTATTCAAGACAGCAAGGTTGGTTAATTTGGGGGGGGGGAATTAAACAGTTTAAGTGCTCACCTTTAATAGTAACGTGTGTAAGGCCTGCCCTGAGAGCTGAGATCAGAGGCTGGACCACCAGCTAAGTTCACTGGCTTCTGATTTGTTTTCATTAGCCTTAAGAAAGTGCAAACATTTCTTTCATTGACTTAGAAAAGCTCACCAAAAATTAAACAAAAAAACCCAACTGTCCACAAAGTTTAAGGGGCTGTTGCCTTAGGTGAATACAAAAGCAAGGAATATAGGAGAAAGGTCATACTGTGGAAAAGAGGAGGGGGAAGTGCCAAAGCCTGAATAAGCCTATTATGTTCCTAGCATGCCGAGTTAGTCCTGCACTTTTCACTCCACATTTCCGTCTGGATCTACATAGAATATTAGAAAGCAGTGAGTGGCAGTCCTTGAAGACTTGGGCACTTGGCAAGCATTCCTAGAGTCTACTTCTGAAATGGATCCAAATATTTGCTGAACAGTTGAACAGGAAAAAGGATGAAGGGGGTAGAGGGCTAGGAGGAGGCTAAGTATCTCACAGGGAGTTGCAGGTCAACAGTCAGAAATGTTATGGGGTTCCTTCTTCCCCTTCAGAGACTATGGAGGTGGGCAGTTGTTGGCAGAGACCAGGTGATGGCAAAGGGGCTTGCTGGTGTGGTCAGTAGAATGGGACCCAATAATATTATTTTTTCTGAAGACAATCTTTTCCCTTAAGGTATTTTTTAAAAGATACAAATAAGGGAATTGATGGATGGTGAAAGTTAAGGATGATACTGTATCAATCCACCATCTTTTCTTTTGCTAAAAGTGTAGTAATCTATAAAAATAAAAGCTGCAAAATAGTACTGCAGAAGATCTGGCATTCCCCCCCCCCCTTTCCATTTACAATTGCCAAACTGTCTTTTCTGCTTTTTATGTAAAACTGCAGATGTCTTCTTATTAATCAGGATCCTAATACATTCCAGATGAATAAACAACTTTGGAGCTATAGCACGTTCTGCTCTTTTTTAACACAGGATTTATTAGAGGAACTCGCTCCAAAATCTCTTAACTTAAAAAAGATGGTTTATTGTTCTTTGCTCCTACAGCAGGGGCCTAATAAATGCACTGAAACTGTGTCTTTGTCCACTTCCAATACAGTGTTCTTGTGCCGTGTTAACTCTATCCAGGTTCTTTGAAACCCCAAGTAACTTGCTCAGACTAGATCTCCAGTATTCTGGAAACATCTAATAGCATCCATTATGTTAATGTCAACACTGTAGCAAAGTTGTTCCATGAGTCTTTGCAGCGCAGAAACACACACATACACAATATTCACAACTGTCATGCAACGGACTCACTAAAACACACAGTTACTGTTTTAAAGGCTAATTTCTTTTTCTTAGCTGTTTAACATTAAAACAAGATACATTTAGGAGAATCTACAGCTTAGCCTCATTGAACATTGTAGAACTATGATGTTATGATGCTAAATATTTTTAGAAAGTTTCGTTTGCAATCAAACCATAATTTAAACATTAAATTATCCACAGCAATCATTTTCTTACAGTGTTTGCAGTTTTTCAAAAATGGCAGGGGGAAAGGTTCTCTCCATGTAACAATTTTCAAAAGGGCAAAAAAAGGAATAATGATGCAGTCTAAAGGTATGCATTATCCTGATGCATAGCTAAAAGCTTATTTATTTCATAACAACCTCTTGCTCACAAAAACATTTGTCGATACAAGATTTCTAAGAATGGTTTTAATATAAGACTTTTATGTATAGAGAAATACAAGGAGTGGGACCCTAAAGGTTACAGTAATAATATATTAAAGTACGTTGAATTACAGAATAAAAACAGCAGAGTGTTTAGGGTGATTTGGAAATAAGGTAGCTGAATGGTTCCAAGCAACATTAACTATGTCAAGTCAGACTTTCGTTTACACAAATGCGCATGTACAAAATAACATTTTATACATTCTTCAAGATTGAGATTTGATAGTTACCTACTAAAGTGATATTTTGTACACAATGAAGTGGAACCTTTTCCTGTTTGTTAGTCAATATTTTATCCATGAGTTATGACACACAAAAGTTTCAAAGCATCCACATGCACGCTGGAGTTCAGCAGAGGCAACCAGTTGCTACAGAACTTTGCCAGTTTGTTGACTAAACCTCAGAAGAACATAGTCACTGTACAAAAGCACAAAGAGAAATTTTCCGATAATTAAAAAAATAATTTTCATGCAAAACCAATATCAGCATGCCATACTCCCCCACCCTCCCATTAGCATCTTCCAAAAAAGAGCTACTAATATCAAGCTAGGTTTGGCCAAGGCTTTATCAGAATCAGTTTGAAAAAGCCGCAAACAAAGGTCAAACTGAGAGCCACTCACTATTTACAAGTTTTACAAATATAATCACAGGAGCCCTATTCACAAGTCTTAGTGAAGGTATGCACAATCTGTGCACAGTGTGCACTTGTTTATTTTTTGCACGTACAGTGAATGAATTCTCTGTTATAGTCAATGCCTGTACAGCTGAACATGTGATATAAACCTTGGGTGGCTGGAGATCTCCTGCTATTACAACTGATCTGCAGGTGATAGAGATCAGTTATCCTGGAGAAATGGGCTACTTTCAAAGATGAACTCTAAGGTATGGTGCCCCATTAAAGTCACCCCCAAGCCCTACCTTCCCTATACTCCACCCCCAAAATCTCCAGGTATTTTCCAAACCGGTGCAAGCCTTGAATTTATCTTAGTAATGGTGCTGGATTTCATTCATAAAGTGAACGTGTGTTGGCTCTTTTAAGAAAAGGATGTAGTAGGATTTTACACTCAATGCATAATATGTAGGTAAATGTGTGATTTAAATCACGTATCATGCATTGAGTGTAACAGGAGAAATACTCACACATGCATGAAGAAATATCAAGTGTACACAGTATACAGTGCATATGTTTATTGTAACTTATTATGAACATGACTTCTCTTGTTCTGCTTTAACTTTAAACTGAACATAAAAGGATAATGACAGCTCCATCTACTACCTTCTCTCCCATCATGTTCCATACATATTATTTCAACTTTGAATAGGCTATAATTGCTGCTATTAAACTGAACCTTTCTAATCTTGGAGAAAACCAGGATTTAAAACCTGCTGTAAATTTAAACTCAAGAGTTAAAAGATTTAACATTTTATTCAATCACCAATAGGAATACAATAGTGTGAGATATTTATTGTCTCAATTCAAGTGTGTAGTTCTACTCTATTTCCAGTTTGTAAGCAGGTTACAACCCCTAAAAATGAATATAACGGTGAGAAGCCTGGGGTTGGAATGTTAGCACAGTGGTAAATACTTCTGTTCACTACAGAGAGATTTCACAGATGGGATTTAGAAAGACTCTTGGTTCCATGAACTTTTAACTGCTGTATTCCCACAGTGGTGACAAAATGGTGCTAACAGTGGAAACACGAAATCAGATCCTCCTCAGCTGGTGACTTTCTGCTACCTACTCAATGCATTCTAAATCCTTTTGCTTCTAGTTTTTCCACTATGACCTAAACAAAATGTTTTTTAAAATTGCTTTATTTATACACCCCGGTCCATACTTGTTTTTTTTGTCTCCAGTCATTGGGAAGAATAAGAAGCTATGTGTAACAGTTAAGCCTTTCTACCTCAATAGTTGACATTTCTGCTCTATCTTCTTCAAACCTGGCTAATGCCATATACACACAGGAGCATTGCATTGTGCTATGTATGGATGTTCTTGAAGACAATTCAGACACTTCAGTGGATACAAAATTGTACAGTTTAATTGCTGACAAAGTTAAGCCAGTTTTCTAATATCTATCTTGAAACAACCATACAGGTGACCAATTCATCGCAAGAGCCTTAAGATGCTGAATTTAAGCACAGTGCAGTAGCTAGGGTATCAAATGAGCATCCAGAAGGTACAGATTCAAATCTCTACTCTTCCATAAAGCATACTATATGTCTGAGGATCATTCACATGCTTTCTTCCTTACACGGTTATTGTGAGAATAATATGGAAGGGAAAGTAACGATGTGCACTTGGCTCAGTTCTCTAGCAGAATAAAAATGTGCTAAGCAAAATAAGAAATAAATGCTCTGGGTAATGGATATCCGAGGGAATGTGTCCTCCCTTGTGAAGCATCCCAGCAATGGAGGCTTACCAAATATTCTGTTTTAGGTGGAGGTCAAATTAGTCCCCAAAAGAACTGAGATCATCATTGTAGAAGCCCCAGAGAGCTCTAGAATGTTTTTCATAAGGAAATTCAGAAGGACCCATATTTATTCAAATGAGGTAGGTTAAGACTTTCACTTTGCCTTTGGTTGAACTGTATGAGCCATTTCGCACCTGGAAAATATGGTGAAATGCTTACCTTTTGCAGATGCCATATTTTTGATGTTTCAAACGACGTTGTCAACATCCAGCAACCCAGCAGCAAACCGGCAGCTACATACTCCATTTTAAAGCACTATGCCGCACGAGCAAGAGGAGAGCAATCAGCAACCACACACTAAGGAAATGTGTGGAGGTGAAGTAGCGCTTTGCACCCACCTCCTTCCCCCTTCTCCCAGCGATGGATTTTTTGGGGGGGAAGCAAGTCGCCTGGGGCAATGAATACTCATTAAATCGTTTAGGCAGAGCAAAAAAAAAATCCCCCCCATCAATAAACACACAAAGCATACCTCTCTAACCTCCCTCCCCAAAAATAATTGGGAATAAGATTACTTTTCAAAAGCTTCAAGGCTCATGACTCCAAAAGGGGTTGCATTAACAAAAGCACTATGCATCTATGATTCTATGATCTATGATTCCCTCCAAAACCCACACCCTTCCACCAAAGATAAATACAGAAGTGACAAATATATGGGAAATGAACTGGCACAATGAAAGCCCCACATAAATATTATGCAGATTTGTGCATAATTAGATGCATAGGCGTCCCAATGGGGAAGTTTTACTTGCATTGCGGGACCTTTAAAAAATGAAGAAAGTAGACTGGCTGCCTGGCTTGATTGACAGGTGGAGGAGAGTTGTGTGTATAGTGCATCCCGCTCTTCCACCATTTCAAACAGACGTGCGGAGTGTCAGGAAGCACGAGAACGCGGCAGAAGAAATCAAGAGAGCCAGGAGGTAAGGAATGGCAGGAGGCATGTTATTTAATAGTGTTATGCTATTGCACTGGGGTTAACACTATTTTTTTCCATGTGCTGAATTGCTCTATGTTTATTCTGCTATATCCATAAGACTATCTAATTCTATTGTTCCTCTTAAGGGTTTTGTTTCTCTGTTTTGATTTTCATTTGTTTCCATAGTTTTCAATATTATTTTAATTTGGATTTGAGGTTGTATTGAAAGTTTTGTCTGGAAGCCTTGTCACAGGTGTATTGACATAGAAAAGCAACTAATAAATAGCTAAAAACAAATGACAAAATGAATAAGAAAATATTTGAACTGAAATTTGATCTTTCTTAAATATCCCGTGTATTTTTGTTTTAAATTGAGATAGCAGGATTATCAGTTATTTCTCAAGTTCCCAAATCTGTAATTTTGTAATACGTGAAAATATGGCATATTATCAGTGCCATCCTAAAGAAGGCCAGATCCCCCCCCCAATGGCATACCCCCCAAAAAGATGGAAAATTCTCCCAAGTGCAGCAACATGCCGACATAACTGCCCATGCGGCCTGGAAGTGATACTATCACTTATGAGATACCCATAGAGTTTTTGTCCAAATACCAGAGCCTTACCCTGATAATGTCACTTCTGGGTCATGCAGACAGTGACATAGACATGCTGGTGAAGTTGGGTGGGTCTCCTGACTGCTCCTGAAAAATTCCCTCCCCATCCTCCATCACTTGGCCAGGTGAATCTAGAAACCTTATTCTGAATAGAGGAACACCTTCCTAAATTAACTGAAGTCAATGTCCTTAGGATGATGTAATTCTGCTTAGGAAGCTTCTGTAAGTCCCCTTCCTTTCTCTTCTGATGTATCCAATGAAAAAACATATTTTGCTTTCAAGTAGCACAAATAATTACCCAGTATTTATGTTTTTTCTACATTTGTCATTCCTTTCACTTTCCTTCCTTCTCTCCAAAACCCACACCCTTCCACCAAGGATAAATATAGAAGTGACAAATATATGGGAAATGAACTGGCACAATGAAAGCCCCACATAAATATTATGCAAATTTGTTATGAATTACACCTGCAGAGCAAATTTACTACTTTTCTGAAAGCCTATAAAATACAGATTTGTCCTGTATACATTTTAATGCACTTCAAAACATGTATTAAATAGCCTATTTCTGTTAGCCAGACTATTCAAACTTTTAAGTGCAAAATAAATATCAAGCGTTATGTTTGCAATAATATATAGTCATAGCATAAGCTTTTTGTGCTTTCCACCTCCAGTGAGATCCAGGAACACATAATTGCTGCTTTCCCCTTAGTTATCTAATCATTATACTGAATGCAGCCCTGCCTGCTATTACTTCACATTTTACAATTATTATTGTTATAGTTGCTTTTGATGTTCCAGAAACCATTGTGGATCTTAGCAGTTAATGGATTGTGGCTCTTTAAATTTCATGTTTTCAATGCACACAGCAAAAAGCAAAAGGATTTTTTTTACTTGAACTTCTATAAAATTACATACACATGTAGCACAAATTTACTGTGTATCAACTTGTTTACATGAACCTCCTCTAGACTTTTCTGTATGATTGCACAAAAACATCTGACGTTATTACCATTCTAAATTCTAGCCACAGATCCATGCAAATGTCACCTCCAGACTGAGTTATTGTAACTATCTCTAAGCAGGGCTACTCTTGGCCCTGTTCCAGAGATTACGGCTGGAACAAAGTGCAATGGCGCAGGTCCTTAAGAGGAATCCCATGAAGGGCTCATATCTGACCAGCCCTACAACAGCTGCATTGGTTGCCAGTGGAGTTTTAAATCAGATTCAAGGGTTTCTTACAGGCCTTTAAGGCCCTATGTGGTCTGGGCCCTGCACATCTGAGGAACCATCTCTCTCAATATATTCCACAGTGAGCATTACGCTCTAGGAACACCAATTTGCTGGTGACTCCTGGCCCCAAGGACAATCATCTGGTCTCAACCAGAGCCAGAGCCTAGTGAAATGAGTGGCCAGCTGAGATCTGGGCTCTGACAGAGTTGTTAAAGTTTGGAGAGCTTGTAAAATGGCACTCTTCCACCAGGCCTATGACTGAGACCAGGGCAGTCTGAAATTCTATGGGCCTTCTTCCATTCTCCTATCGTTGTCATCTGCAGTCTGGGGTAGCCTGCTGTATTTTTTACTATTGTAATATAATTTATACTATATGTTATTTTATTGCTGGGAACCACCCTGAGTCCATATGGGGAGGGACAATACATAAATATAATAACTTATCTTGCCTTTATTTAAAACCTAATCAAAATATGTTTAGGTCTGCTTTCCTTCCAACATAGCTCGGAAACAAGATGGGTAACAGAAGAAATAAGAATAAAATTATTAAAGCATAAAATGAATAAAAATAATAACAAAGAGTGCACACAAAACCCAAAGGCTTGAATCCTGTCTAAAAGGGAAAGATTTCCATTTGTGGAAGCCCAGCTTCCCTGGATCTTTACTTCTGCTATTGCACAAAATGACCACAGAATACTGCACCTGTGGGATTAAACACCCTCAGGAATAGCTTGGAGGGGGGAGTTAGAGGTATGATACTATAGGGGAAAATCAATTAAAATCCCACACATTTTGCATGGGGATTTTGGGGACGATATAGCCTCTAATCAGCAAACAAAGGACTCCTAATCCATTTTTTTCCTAAACAATTCCTTTGTACAAACTCTCAAGAAGGCCTACACCTCCTCTTGAAGGTTATTCTAGAGAGAGGGAGGGTTGAATAAGCCTTTTTCTGGGCAGCATTTTGTGACATTTTAGTAAGGAAGGAGCCAGAAAACAAAAGACAGCAGTCTTTCAAGTATATGAGTCACATTTATGAAGGCCCTCAATTCACTACTATGAATTGAACTCGGGAACAAAAAGACAGCCAATGAAGATATCCCAAAATGACCTTGATGTACTCATAAACAAGAATCTTGTCCTATTGTTCATTCATGATGTCTAATTTTTTTAAAAAAATAGTATCAACTAGCAAAGCATTATCAGCTTATATCTGAAATAACTTGTTAAAACATTCTCTCTCACACACACACACAAAAAGCCACAGAAATTCTTTCTGCCTTTTCCTCATATTTCAGTTTACTTACTCTGATACTATGCTAGAAATCTTTAACAAAATTTACAGTTCACAGAGCCGATCACTTGTACAGGGTCATTCCAACACTATAATTTTAAAATGATATGGAATGGAAAAATGGAAAACCATGCACACTGTCAAGTTGCCTCAGATGTTTTGGATAAAAATATACAGTGATTTCGCAATGCAGGGAAAACAGTTTTCTGTATTCATTAAAATCACATCTTCATGAGTCCAAACACCTTAGAATTTGAGGTATAAACTATCAAGAATCAAAATTCCCTTCATCAAATAACTTGAAAAAGGTTATTGGGATGTTTTCTCAGGTATATACTGTTGAGAATTAAAACTCTCTTCATCAGATACCTTGAGAAAAGGTTACATGAGGATTTTTTTGGTGGGGGGGAATCATTTATAAAACCTTGTGGCATGAAGTACAGCACCAAGGTCAGATTAAAGTATTCAGGGAAAGGGGATGGGAAGATCAAGTCTACAATGAACCAAATTCTCTGGTATGTGGTTGCCATTGAAAATGACATCCATGTCACAGCTGCAAGCAAATCTTCATTTCCATATGGTGTGCCTATGCTGATGTAAGCACTGGCATGTGTAACACTCATATGAGTACTTCTTACAAGATCTAGATGGCCTATCCATATGGGACAGGGATATAAACAGTTTTCTCAACAGTATGGAACTCCCCAGATGCAATTTTTTACTAGTAGCCATACTCCAAAAAGAAAAACTGAATGAAAACTAAATGCCCACCACTGCAACCACTCACACACAGGGAAGCATAATTCTACTCAGATTGTCTAATTGGCAAAACTCCTATGTCTCCCCTAATAAAACCTCTTTTGCAGGACTGAGGACTCACTGCTTAAAACTAGAAGTGACTGTCTCTCGGGGGGGGGGGGGGGCACCAATAGGAAAAAAGCAGTCTGAGGGAACTGCCTGGAAATTGCTGACCAACCTGGTCTTCCTTTTGCCTGTTGGTGGGAAAACACCTATGATGAAAGCCATGTGGCTATGCAGCTCTTCCCAGGAGACGTGCCTTTGCAAGGCTGTCTGCATAAGGCTGCATCCCACCCGGTGGCTGGCCATGCAGCTCAGTTATCCCCAGCAGTCACCGCATGACAAATATCAGCCTCATGGCCCACCTGCTTCCTAGAGTCTCTGCCACCACCTGAGGAAGACCAGCCACAGTGGCACCATCTCAGGTGAGCCATAAGCAACCGCTATGGGGGCAGGCCCTGGGTAAAGGGGCCAATTTCAGGTGCTGCACAATTACCAAACTACTATCCACTTTTGAAGCCCATGGAGACACCCTGCCACCTCCTGGATCCACTTTTGTCACATCACTACAGGAACTTACAGCAGTTTTTCACTGGTAGGTCAGGGCCCCTGGGATCCCTGTTGAGGGGCGAGGGTAGGGGGTGAACCCTCCAACTCGAGGTCTTTGGGTGGCACCCTCCAAAGCAGCCATTTTCTTCAGGGGCACTCATCTCTGTTGCCTGCAGATGAGCTATAATTCCAGGGGATCCCCAGATCCCACCTGGAGCCTGCCATTCCTAAACCTCAATGGGTTGCAACACCTCCTATACCCATAAAGCATCCATTTCCCCCTGTGGAGCTGATTCCAAGAGATCTTCAGGCCCCATCTGGCTACCCCTGGGTTGGGGATATTCCTTGCGGTTTGGAGGTGGGGCCTCAAAACGGTGCAATGCTTCATGGTCTGCCCTCCAAATCACCGTTTTTGACCCACAGAGATGATTTTTACAGTCTGGGGGTGATTGGTTTGTCATGATGTGAGGTTCCCCTGGCAAGACCCACAGCAGGCCCCAGGCTAGAGCCCATTGCCTTTAAGGCTGCAGTAGGTTTTACTACTAATTGTACAATAGATTCACATACAGATTTACTAATTATACCCTTTAATAATTAGCAGAATAACGGGCCTCCTGCTCCACTTCTGAAATGCATATTTTAGGCAGGATTCTACCTCTGATGCTGGCCAGATTATTAGTATTGAGCACTGTTGCATTTCTAGGACAAATTAGACATTTGAAAAGACCTTGGTCTCCCCCAACCATGGATACCCCAGGCAAGTAGAAGTTTCTCTATTCATTCCACTGCAGGAACCTATCCTTAAGTGCACATTGCAGGAATAGTGGTCCCCAGTGCTCAATTAATAAGGATACCTACTTCTACCTTGGGAGCTTCTTCTTGTGCGTCAGAGATCCATGGACCTTTGGATATGCCTGTATGGAGGCTTGCGTAGTCATAAATGCAAAATCCTGCAGGGAACTTTTTCTACACAATAAAAGTATAATTTGTAAAACGCATAGACAGCAGGAGAGTTTCCCCAGGAAACTACCTCCAAAAACAATGATCATCAGATCTTTAGAAATATCTAAAATTAAATAAAAAAAATAAATGCAGAAATTTCAATGATATGACAATATTTTAAGGGATGTTTGAAATGGGTACAACTTTTCTGATATATCACCTGGATCACTTAAATGGCTAAAGGTAATGTAGTTTAAAAAAAATACAAGATAAGAAAGTACTCCCCCACCCTTCGATACAATGTGTATCTTGCAATCAGGGAAACTGCAGAAGCACTGCACTAAGTATCTACCTATTAAATGAATTAAAATTTTGGCTCTGGGAGAGGGAGATGATCTCAGGAAATATGTAAGCCATTTGGTTGATAACCATTTAAGAAACTGTTTGTTTTAATATTGAATGTACCTACATAGAGGCCTAGCAATGCATAAACACTCCAAGGAACACAGACCTTCTTCCATGTCCACTAAAACTGGAGCACTTTTACATTTACAAAGAATTGCTCATCCAGTGAATCTGTCTTCTTATGAGAGCTTGTCATAATACCTACAAGTTGACCATACATGAGAGGTGGCAGAGCTGGACTAGCAAAGACTCACAATATTGTGGACTTGGACAGTCAAACCTATGAGGGTGATATTTTGGCTGCTGTGCCCTCCTGCCTCACACACATACAAACACTCAGTGATCCATGAAGGCAGAGTGAGTCAAATGAAAGAAAGGTGATGAATTGACAGCTTCTGCTATCCAGAGAAACCAGGACTGAATGGTGTGGATGTTTAAAGTCTGGCACTTATCCATAGATGAGGGGTGTGTATGGGGGAAGGTATATCTTTCCAACAGGACTTGGAAGCTTTAACGCTGATATTTCTGAGGGATGCTGACCTATACAAATGAATATATTGTTCTTATAAAATGCCAACTGTAGCCACAGCCAGCTGACATATAATCAACATGTAAACCCACAACCACTAACATGTATTCCACTCCACATATACAAAAAATACTAATCTGAAGTACATCAACCAAAACTCTTTGGGAATTTCTGAAGGCTTTCATAGTCAAGTCAACTGGTTTTTGTGGGTTTTCTGGGCTGTGTGGCCGTGGTCTGGTAATTTTAGTCTCTGTCTACCAGACCATGTCCACACAGCCCAGGAGACCCAAAACAACCAGAATACTCAATTTGATAATATATGAAGATAATATCTAGTGTATGTCTGAATGATACATTAAATTAATCCCTCTTGTGAAGGCCTTGATTCAAGCTTTTCACTCTTGGGATACATTTAAAATCCCATAAAAGCCTATCATTTATTTCTTCCTACACAATAGCAACAGTCATACAAATAACTTAAGCAATGTAAAACATCACTTTAAAATTGCTTGCATGTATTGAAAAGAAAATTCAATAAAAGAATCTATCGGAGGACAAGAATTAGCTAGTTTTGAGAGGCAAGCACAACTTTTCCATATCATGTTGCCTTTAGAAAAGACTACCTTTAACCCTTGATTTTCTCTGATAGGGTTTCTTCAGGTTCTTGTTTGTGGTCCTTTACTATTCTACTTGTCTGAATGACGGGTGGGGCTGTGGCTCAGTGGCAATACACCAGCTTTACACACAGAAGATCCAAGGTTCAATCTCAGCATTTAAAAGGATTTCATATAGCAACTGCTGAGTAATGCATTACTCTGAGGCATTGGAAAACTGCTACTGGCCAGAGTAAAAAAAAAAAAAATTAAACAGAGTAACTGATTGACTCAACATAAGACAGGCTTCATTTATTTATCATCCAATGGATTTCAGCATTTATTTGTTTAAAAATATACCACACCTGGTCAGTTCTGCAGACAAGGAGCCACCATAGGTAAGGCCTCATCTTGAGTAGTGTTCATATCAACTCTGAAACTGAGGGCTCTCGGAGAAAAGCCTATACAAAGGAAGAGCCCTGCTATCTAGTCTAGTATCCTGTCTCACATGGTGGCCAACTGGTTCCTCTGGAAGTCCGACAAGGCAAAGAGTCAAGGCCTTTCCCTCCAAGCACTGGTATACAGAGATTTACTTCCTCTGAATGATCTCTTTAGCAGTTTTGACTACTAGCCACTGATGTACCTATCATTCATAAATCCATCTAAGCCTCTTTAAAACTGTCTATGTTCATGGACATCATTACGTCCACCAGCAGTGAATTCCACAATCTAATTACTTGGAGATTTTAGCATTTATCACAAAGACAGGTGTGACAGCACACCCAAATGGCAAATTTCCTTTTCACAGAGACTGCAACTCCTTCAGCATCACTGACTGACTACATGTCTAAGTTTTCTTGACCTATAGAATACAGGCTTTCATACAGCCATTATCAGCTCCTAATAAAGGTATCCCCTGTGCAAGCACCGAGTCATGTCTGACCCTTGGGGTGACGCCCTCTAGCGTTTTCATGGCAGACTCAATACGGGGTGGTTTGCCAGTGCCTTCCCCAGTCATTACCGTTTACCCCCCAGCAAGCTGGGTACTCATTTTACCGACCTCGGAAGGATGGAAGGCTGAGTCAACCTTGAGCCGGCTGCTGGGATCGAACTCCCAGCCTCATGGGCAAAGCTTTCAGATGGCTGCCTTACCACCCTGCGCCACAAGAGGCTCTTATCAGCTCCTAATACCAGTTCTAAATAGCTACTGCCTATGGATTCAGTGAGAAAGAATAGAACTGACTATCAACAGCATATATATTAATTTTATATCTCCAGATAAATCCCCCATGGCATCATATACAGAATGGAGAAAACAGAATCCAATAGCCCACTTTCTATGATTCTATCTATCTAGCAATGGCCGAACATCCTATTCTAACATGGACAACTGGAGAAGACCTGAACCACTTGTGACATCTGATTCTCATCATATATTTCATTTATACTTTGCCTTTCTCCTGAAAGGGGACCCAAAGTGGCTTACATCTTCCTCCTCTCCTCCATTTTATTAGATTAGCCTGAGAGTATATGTCGGCTTTCACAGCAGAGTGGGAATTTGACCATTGTCTCCCAGGTCCTACTTTGACACCACACTGGCTTTTGGCCAAACTGGGCAGAAAAATTCTAATCAAGATGCTGCCTGGCCAGACTGAACCCCAGATAGATCCCCAACATCCTAAACCCAACAGAAAATGTTCTAGCCAAGCTAGGCCTAACCTAATCAAAAAGATGGCTAGAAGCACCAAACTAGAATTAGGCTTACTTTATAGACTGCCTGCAGCAGGCCTGATCTTGTTTGGCCAATTAGGGGCATTGCTAAAATACATAACTACATACCACTGCAGCTGACATGTATTCACAATCAAGCAAAAGTTTCCTTTCACTAATTAAATGGAAACAGCTAAGCAAGGACAATTTCTTGACACTTTCTCTCAGCTAAAACTCTTCCATCATATGGGGACTACCACCAAAATTGTTAATATAAACAAAAATTAGTAGAACGGTGCTGCTTCCATATAAGGGGAGAAGAGAGTGAGAACTAGATTAATGACCATGTTAAGTTTCTAGGCAGAACGCAGAGTACACAACTCTTTTGTATACCTCTTGGAATAAGGCCAGTTTTCGTACAGGCAAAAATCAAAATGTTTTTTTACATAAATGATAATAAATCTTGCACACATTACCATTTCAAGAAACCATGGTTTAGTAAGCCCACACCTATTGACACATTGCTATAAAACTTCAGAAGCAAGTTTGAGATTGCTTGTGGGTTATGCATGAGATATTGGCAAGAACTCCTCTAACAACTTTGAGCACCAAAACTACTCTAACAACTTATAGGACCAAAAGAATTTCACAGAAATGTATGCCTCATTCCTACCATTTTTAAATGTCGGATCTGTTCACTGTGACAACAAAATGTCTTATACCACAGAGGGACTGCTATGTCAAACCGTGTGGTGTCTTAATTACAATATATCCATCAAATTTTATGCTGGTAGGCCATTCATATCCATTCATTCATCACTTTATACACAAACATGAAATATACAATTCCTTGCTTCTACAGATTGAAAAGTGACAGCAGTTAAGCCAGTAATGTACCACCAGATAATATAAATGGTCCACAGCAAATATTAAAATAGTGTAAACAAGGCCAGGAAAGGCTAAAATGGACATGAAAGAGCCCATTTCACGCAAGGCATCTTCTTCAGTTATTTCACGGCACTTAAATTTGAGCACTTTGCCATGATATTTATATTCTTTTATTTATGATTTAAACGGGCAGATAAGCATCTCCAAGAAGGGACACCTGAGAAGGTAAAAAAGAAAACCAAAACACCTGTAACTATTTTTTTATGACGGGTCTATTTAGCAACCATAAGGAAGAGCTGCGTGATTCAAGCTGTGATCGCAGAGACACGTGATCCAAGTCCCATTTATCTCAATGGGACGTACTCATGGGTAAGCACGTTTATGATCACAGCCTAAGTCCCATTAGTACAAAGGCAGATAACACTATCAGCACACTACACCTGTTGTATACAGACAGAAGAAGAAACCCCTCGGCTTAATTTACTGACCCAAAAACCCAGCAGCAGTTCTGTTGAAATTGAACAGTTTCTTGCAATTTTATCCTTTAATTGAGAGGCCACTATGTGGCAAGAATCCAGGACCTTTGCTTAGGCTGTTTATCTTCTTCTATTATCATCCCACAGTATTGCTGGCCAAAAGGGAAAAAAATCATATTGTGATTTAAAGTGAAATCAGTTGATGCAGACTCCTTACCTTTTCTCTCCCCTCTAATCTCTTTTTCTTTACTGAAATGCTTGCAGTTATCCAAAAAATTGTGCAAAGGACTATTCATTGCTGCACTGCAATACACAAAGAAATCTAGACGGAAATGTTTAGGCCAGATTGTGCTGCAGCCTTCCTTCCGGCCTCCTGAAAAGCCTTTTGTAACTGTCCCCAGCAGTAGCATAATTCTGATTTGACCAGTACATTTACAGAGGCTCTTGTGATACCCAGGTTCACAATCTGGTACATCCCTCCTGACCTGACCAGATACTTGCTGCTATAGTGTGGCCCTTCCGCTGCCTCAATGCGTCCAGAAGGATCACAAAAGTAATCTGAAGTTATCCTCGCACAACTGCGTCTGTCGCAATGCTGCCTTCCCTTACCCTGAGAGCTAGAAGAAGAAGAAGAGTTGGTTCTTATATGACACATTCTCTACCCGAAGGAGGCTCGAAGCAGCATACAGTCGCCTTCCCATTCCTCTCCCAACAACAGACACCCTGTGAGGTGGGTGAGGCTGAGAGAGCCCTGATATCACTGCTCAGTCAGAACAGTTTTATCAGTGCCGTGGCGAGCCCAAGGTCACACAGCTGGTTGCATGTGGGGAAGCACAGAATCGAACCTGGCATGCCAGATTAGAAGTCCGCACTCCTAACCACTACACCAAACTGGCTGCTGGTAGGATCCTGAAACAACCCATCTACATACAGAGATAATCAATCTGTTCCTGTTTCTAGCTCTTCCAAGAACACTATGAATGTGATACATAGAAAGGAACTCTGAAGAGAAAGGGGGGGGGGTGAATTACACACAAGAGAAAATGCACACTAAGAAGGCAAGAATAGCCACACTAGAAAGTCCTCTTTTACCCTGCTACATTTGCCTGCTGCACTAAGGTGCCCAGGCGAGGGCTCCATGCTAGAATGGAATCAACATATTGCTAAATGTGCCATTCCTGAACATCTCCACCTACAAAATGCAATCTGTGAAGTGCAAGGCAAAAAGAAACAGTTAAGACTCCTCCCACAGTCATAATTCAGCTTGCTCAGGTCACATTTTTTTGATCTGTTGGCCCCAGGCAGGGGACTACTGCCAGCCAGTTACACTGGAGGAGGCTCAAACCCTTTGTTTTCTTGCTAAGTCTGTGTCAGAATCACCTCATAAAAAAGGCTGCAGTTTTTTGGTGCCCATGACACATATTCTCCTAGCTGCCTCCTAAAGAAAAATACAAACCCACATTTTGGGTGCAATCATCATCATCATCATCATCATCATCATGTCAATGATTCTGCAGGGAAAAGATCTATCAAAATACTGAGCAGATAAAACTACTGCAGATTGTCTGTGGTATTAGGAACAAATGGTAAAATGCTCTGGCAACTATTATCTATTCCTTTATTAACAAATGCATTAGACTTTACTTAAGTAGTACTTTGAGCAAATTCTTATAAAAAGGTAAGAGGTATAGAAGGTGTCTGAATCTGTACTTGTTAAATAGAGAACATCTGTCAAAACAAAACAAAAATGTTTTGCGTGTGATGTCATATCCCATGTGAACGTTTTTGATGGACATGAAAAGGAGCTTGAGAACATTAACTGAGAACTATTTCTTTTTTAAAATCTATCTTTTGATTATGAAAAGTAGAAGATTATACAGTGTTACACAAGAAAACGTAGGTCTTAGGGTTCCAATGACAAGCCACTTGAGATATACATTTGTGGTTTATAATGCCACCAGTATTCTCTATGGAATTATATATAGAATAAATGATAGGCTATAATACATAACATAAGTACCTAATATAGCCCTATAAATTACAGGCTTTTACAGCTTTGCATTTTACAATGTAATGTCTCACACGGGTATGCACACATAGCAATGATTCAGGATCCGGCTAGAAGACATGGTATCTGTACTTGAGCGCCAAGAAAATCTTGTATCATGGCACAAAAGCAGCAAAAATACACACGGATGCGCACTCACCAAATCAGAAATAGATTCACATTATAATTCTCAGAGAAAGGTAGGAAACGGATGGCCAAGAGCATTGGGAGATTCCAAGCTAGAATCAGTACTCAAGGGACAGGGCAAAGGGTGCGTCACATCACTGAGCAGCATTCCCTGCAGAAAATTATGGTGCAGCACTGATAGGCTTCTCTGGAATTCCTCTCCAGATCTCTGTGTGTGGAAGGATGATGCAGCACTGCTCTCATTACATTCCAATGGCTAAAAGGCACTGGCGGGAGACAAGGTGGGTAAGGGGCCCTTATTTTAGACAGAGATGTCTCATAAGGCTGGCTAAAATACCAACACTTTAATTCTATACCCTAATGTAACTCAGATATAAATATTTGGAAAATATGTAACCTTACATCTCTTCTATCATCATAATGAAACATAAAGATACACACCTGATATGTTTTCAATAACAGGATCCAAATGTAAAGTATCACAACAACCACAATTGTCTTATTGGTGAAGCACCTTATAACATTTTTTTGCCTTCAAAGAAAGTTGATTCCATTAGGCAGGGGTAGTCAAACTGCGGCCCTCCAGATGTCCATGGACTACAATTCCCATTTGCTGGCAGGGGCTCATGGGAATTGTAGTCTGTGGACATCTGGAGGGCCACAGTTTGACTACCCCTGCCATTAGGTGTCACCAAAAGCATCCAAACAGCACCAACAGGGCATTCCAATGCCTATCTTTACTTTCCAGCTTCTAATAGTTCTGGATTGTTTTTCTTAATGAGGTTAGCCAGTAGCCATTGATGAGTCCTCATCTTCCATATGTTTTTAATCAGTTTCTAAAACCAGTTTTTCTAAAAATAAAACATTCCTATGCATTCAACATTTTATTTACAGTCATTTTCACCAGTACAATAAATGCTGGGATATCAAAATACAAGTTAATTGTTGAATGTATTTAAAATTAAGAATCATAATATCATAATTTAAATAGTAATCTATATAAATTTGAAAACATAGGGTTATTATGAAGTTTTCCTATGAAATTTTTGTGCATCTTAATGGCGGCAGCACAGAATTTGGCCGTACATAGCATCATTTAAAATTTCTTTCTCTTTTCTTTTGCTGCTAGGTCTAAGTATCTATGCATTTAAATATCTTTATTAAAATATTCTTGAAGATTACACTTTTCTCTGTATCTGTATACATTTCATAATATACATCTAGAAATCGACTGCTTTTCCATAAATATTGTCCATGAAATTATGTACGTAAATTACTGAACCAGGATATATTAGCAATTTCAGGATCAGATAGTCCAAAGGAGCTTATTTGTCCAGTTGTACACAATGCTTTTCATCTTGTGCAGTTTGAGGATGTGAATAGGATTCTTGGAGTTTGAGACCTAATATCTGGTTGTAAGACCCCTTGTCCCTCCTGCCTGCTTAAATCTGTTGGGGGGTGGGAGATTGAGTCCTAGAGACAGCAAATGCTTTTTTTGGGGGTGGGGTGTAGCTCCTGCCTTGAAATGGGTATTGGTGGGTCTTCTCCTAAAGAAACATCTTCCAGAGTCCCAAACATAACATCACTGAGCAGGTGACTAAACAAGTGGTGACTGGCCAGCTTCAGGGTTCCGGTATGAAGTAGATTGTTTGGATCCATGATAGTCTGGTTTCAGGCCTGGTTAAAGGACTGAAATGGCCTTATTTGCCCTGGTAGATGACACGTGCCAAGAGATGGACAGGGGGAGTGTGACTCCATGAATTCTCCTGGACTTGTCAGCAGCTTTCAGTGTCCTGCTGAACCACCTTTCAGAACTAAGACTGAGAGGCTCGATTCTGCAGTGGTTCTGACCCTACCTCAAAGAGTATGGTGCTGAGGGGCCTTTGCCCTCTGGTCTATAAGATTTCCTAAGGTTCCATCCTGTTACCCATGCCTTTGAACATCTGTGAAAAGCCACTAAGATAGGTCTTCTGGAGATTTGGGCCGAATTGCTACCAATAGGCAGATGATATCCAGCTCTGTCTCACCTAATTAGAAGATCCCAGGGAGGCTGTGGAAACAGTGAACAGGTGCCTATAGACAGTTTTTTAAAAATAATTTTATTATTTATTATTATATAAAGCATTTACAGAAAGGTAAAAGAGAAAAAAGCGACCAGCTGATAAGTAATTATTTCATAGTCTATGCATCGTCTATACAAGTATACCATACGTAGTATAGTCTAATATTATCTCAAGAAATATATAGTCAGTTCCCATTGCATATTAGTCCTAACCTAACAGTTACTGCTGTCTTTCTTAAGAAAGTCCAGATAATCACTCCACTGTTCATCATATTCTTCCGGTGGTTTCTTCTTAACCATGTCTTGCCATTTTTGCTAAGTCCGCTAATTTGTCTAGCCATGTAGAAATAGTTGGGGTCTCAGTCGCCTTCCAGTGCTTCGCCCACACCAACCGTGCCGCCGTAGTTGCATGGAAGAAGAGGATTCTAGAAGAACTTGATAAAGCACTTGGGTGGAAACTTAGCAACATAGATTCAGGCTTCATTGGGCCTGTAGACAGTTTTGAAACAGTTGAAGGCTAACAAGGTGACATTTAATTCTGTGATGCTACTGATGGGGGATGCTCTGTGTCAAGAAATATTCTGGATGGGGTTGCACTCCCTCTAAAGTTCATAGCTTGGGGGTTCTTGTGGACCTGGGCCTCCAGTGGCAAGTGTCTTTCAGCAAGCGAGCCAGCTGCAGCCCTTCTTGGACAGAAAATATCAAACCACTGTGGTACGTGTCCTGGTAACATCTGGTTTAGATTACGGTAATGTTTTCCGTGGGGAGAAGAGAATATGGAAGCTGGACTTGATAGAGAATGTTGTGACTAGAGTGTTCACTGGAAAGGGCTGTATGGCCTGTGACTACTCCTCCATATGCTGCCAAGCTGGGTGACCTTGGGCTAGTTACCTTTCTCTTATAACTGTTCTTAGATAACATTTCACTTAGAGCTCTCTCAGCCCCACCTACTTCACAGTGTGTATGCTGTATGGAGAGGAAGGGAAAAATGTTTGTAAGTCACTCTGGGATTCCTTTGGATAGTGAAAAACAGGGTATAGAAAACAGCCCTTCTCCTATATAAAACTACCATTCACTGTAGTCATCTTCAGAGGACCTGCTTTGGCTGCCCCCACCATCTGAGGCTAGTTGGATGATGACCTGAGGAAAGACTTTCATGGGAGTGGCACCAAAACTTTGGAACTTCCTCTCCAGGGAAATTCATCTCTCTCCTTCTATTGGTGTTTTCTACCAGTAGGCAATGATTTTTTTGTTTCTTTTGGCATACTCCCAGTAACACTTATTGGCTCTCCCTTATTCTTGAATCATTTGTTTTATGCTATTTAATTATTTTATAAAGTTTTAATGCTCCAAATTTTTGTATGTTTTTATGTGTGCCGCCTTGGGGTCCCTAATTGGGGAGAAAGGCAGAATAAAAAGGTTTTAAATAAATATACAAACATTGTTTTTAAAATATTCCCAAGGCCAGCATGCATAAAAAGTTAAATGAAGCCTCAAAAATAGTCAGGATATCAACAGTGTTCCAACGCAAACACTGCAACTCATAAACCCAGTCCTAGACACTGCAACAACAGAATCCTGAACTATAGAAGTGAATAATTAGTTAGATGAATTCCCTGCTGGCAAAATTAAGCAAAGGAAATTGCTATTGTTGGTTTTAAGATCCAAGAATATGTAACCCAAATGAGGCTGACATACAGCTTTTTAAATGAACAGAGCATAAGTTACCTTTGTCAGTACAAAACAGAAACAAAGCAAAATAGAACATGGGAATAAATGCATATACATCTGTGCAAACATTATTAGTTAAACTTGACTACTCTGAAAATTTGTAAGCTAAATGCTGAGAAACAATTTCAGTCAAAACACAGTGAGAATCCAACAAAATCTTTTGAAACAGGATGAAAGTGCTGCTTAGTGATGTCCAGAGCCAGATGGGGGCCCACAACTATTAACAAAGGTGAAACAATGAGGTGTGGCTACGGCCCCCTCACTGGAGATGAAAAGAGGACAAAGGGTTTGCCTAGGGCTCCAGAGGGAAGGCTAGTGGTCAGCGCAGCTTTGTGGCCAAGGTTTCTCAGGAGTGGCAGAAGAAGTAGCTTGCTGGTAATGCACTGGCTTTAAACTCTGGCTGGCCAGAAAGCAAAGCCAATGGTGGCCAGAGAGGAAGCAAGAGCACAGTTGCCCACAAGAAGGTATTGATTATTCCTCAGCTTTTTCAAGGGAACAATACCCAGGTTTGGCTGGTTCCCCACAAACAAGAGGAAAGGGGAGTGATTTGCAGGCTCCATAAGGAGCTAATTAAGCTCCTCCAGCCAAGGAGATCAAAGCTAGACTCATTCGCATTTCCACACAACTAGTTCATTGAGAAGAACAAAAGAGTCCTAGGGTTGTGCGCTTTGGCATCAAAAGTGGCCATTCCAGGCTGAAGCAGCCAGTGCCATGGTGCAGAGGGAAAGGGAGGCGCCACTGGCAGCGCACAACCCGGTGCCTGCAAGTGTGCTGAGTGGTGCACCACGCCACTCCTCCCCTCTCCTGCGCTGCGGCGCTGACTGCTTCAACCTCGAACGGCTGCTTTGGACACCAAAGCACACAACCCTAGTCATAACAGGAGGAGGTGAACCTAGGTGAAGCCTCAACCTCTTCCCTCCTGCAGCTTCTGCAGGGGAGGATGGTAAACTTTGTATGCCTTCTGGTGGCCTCATCCATGTGATGGTAATCTGTACCACTGGACCACTGTAACACATTCTATGCAGGCCTACCCTTGGCTATGACCCAGAAATGGCAGCTGGTACAGAATGTGGCTGCATGGATCCTGACAGGGACCCCATGGAGGGCCCATATTTGACCTGGCATCCATCAGCTATACTGGTTGCCAGTATAGTTCTAAATCAAGTTCAAGGTATTGGTATTAACCTTTAAGGCCCTGCACAGTCTGGGCCCTGCGTAGCTACAGGATTGCTTCTCCCGGTATGTCCCCAAGAGAGCATTACAATCCACAAAATACAAATTTGCTGATGATCCCTGAGCCCAGAAAAATTCAACTGTCCCTGGCTCCTTCCTGATGGAATGACCTATGGTGGAACTGAGGACTGGGCCCTGACAAAACTTCCACCAGGCCTTCCAAAAGAATCCAACAAAATAAAAACAAGAAAGAACTATGAACATCCCTCTACCTTTCCCATCTCAACATCCCTGGTTGTACCAGCCATTCCCCACAAGGAAGACAATCCCACCATAAGCTTAGGCCAGTGGAGCTAGGAAGAAAGATCAGCAATGTTTAATCTTTAAACTGTTACATTTTTAAAGATGTTTTATTATGTTTTATGATATATTACCAATATCAATGCACTCTGAGCCTCCCCAAGCCTGCTTGTGGGGAAGGGCAGGCTACAAATTAAAGTATAATAATAATCTGAGGAGATGGAAGTGACCCACCAGTTATGGATCTTTAGATGGTTTCCCCTTTGCCCTGGCCAGCACTGGCTCACCTTCCCACTACTGATAAAAACTAAAGGAGGAAACTACTAAGAGACATAGCTATTGTATTTTGCTCTCTCAGTAGCTGAAAAATATTTTTTAAATATTTTCTCAGAGTGAGTGAGTTAGTTAGTTACTTTGTTTTTTATGGATTTCTAGACCGCCCCTCACTGTGGTACTGTCACAGGGAGGTTTACATATAAAATCAAATACAATAAGCAATAAATCAAAATACTAAAACAATATAAGAGTTTAAAACCAGGAGTTGTTATTGTCACATGACTGACAATAAGGACATGTGACCAATTTGATATTAGTTATTAGATCAGAGGAACCAGAAGGAAAAGGGGAAAGGAGGGTAGGAGAGGGACCCAAGATTTGGATGAAAGTTGTTTATTCTCTGGCTGTCACAGGCCCGGTGGAAGAGCTCTGTCTTGCAGGTCCTGCAGAACTCAGAGAATTCCTACAGAGCCCTGAACTCCAGAGAGTTCATTCCACTCTGACTGAGGCCAGGTGGATTTCCTCAGTGCCCAGGATCCTTAGTTTCATTGTTTCAAATGGAACACAAGGATTAAGAGCTTAGCAGGGCCTGTTTCAATATGGCCTTGTTCCTGTCATCTCTGTGGTTAAGTACTAGAATGTAACATTAACAGTTTCTGCATGTTTTATGAAGTCAGAAGAAATGCCTTATGTATTATATCCCTTTACTGATTATCTTGGGTAATTCCCAGGCCACTGAAAGATGAACTCCACTAACCTGAGAAACAACCATCTTATAGTTTAAAGGATGAAAGAAAACTGAATTCAGAATTTCTGCTATGGTCTTTACATTCAGCCCACTTCAATCTTTAATTCTTCCCCTTAAACTTTTAAAATAATCAGAGCTCAGAATGACTGCAGATGTTATGTCAAAATAAATGATAATATTTAATGGAGTAACCACCAGCAGTATATACTCACGTATCAGCCGAGTTTTTCAGTACAGTTTTTAACACTGAAAAAGCCCTCCTCGGCTTATCCGTGTGTAATTGAAGTAACAGCCTGCTCCCAACCAGCCAAATGTAGCATTGCCTTTTGTAAGGTGAGCTTGTTGCTCCCAGCCAGCCGATCGTAGCATTGCCTTCTACAATAGTCTTAAAAGCTGAGCTTGTTCTGGCAGCTTATAGGGCATCAACAATTTTTCTTAATGACTTCTTCCAAACTATTATTTTGGTGGAGTGGGTATGGGAGTATTTTGGGATTTACTGTTTCTTTCCACTAGTGTTTCTTTCTTCTTTTATTTGAGGTGCAGCATTGTTTGCCTTTTCCACTTGGAGTTGTGTTTCTTTTCAAAGTTGATTTTTACAGTTCTTTCTTTCAGTGTTCAGTTTTACAGTTCTTTATTTCAGTGTTTTGTTCGGGGGGGGGGGGGACACTGTAGCTGTAGTTAGAGTAGTCCATTCTCCCAGTTTGGTAGCTGTTGTACTTGTTATAGTAGGTTTCCAACTTTGGGTACTGTTGTTGTACTGTGGCAAAATTAGGTGCCTCAGCTTATATGCGGGTCGGCTTATATGCAAGTATATACAGTACTTTCTTCTGGTACTTCCCCTAAAACTTGAGGCTCTTGTGGAGACTAAAGGCACTTGTTATTGTTAGGTGCGTAGTCATGTCTGACCCATTGCGACCCCATGGACAATGATCCTCCAGGCCTTCCTGTCCTCCACCATTTCTCGAAGTCCATTTAAGTTTGCACCTACTGCTTCAGTGACTCCATCCAGCCTCCTCATTCTCTGTTGTCCCCTTCTTCTTTTGCCCTCAATCGCTCCCAGCAAAAGGCTCTTCTCCAAGGAGTCCTTCCTTCTCAAGAGGTGGCCAAATTATTTGAGTTTCATCTTCAGGATCTGGCCTTCTAAGAAGCAGTCAGGGCTGATCTCATCTAGGACTGACCGGTTTGTTCGCCTTGCAGTCCAAGGGACTTGCAAGAGTCTTCTCCAGCACCAGAGTTCAAAAGCCTCAATTCTTTGACGCTCGGCCTTCCTTATGGTCCAACTTTCACAGCCATACATTGCAACTGGGAAGACCATAACCTTGACTAGACGCACTTTCGTTGGCAGGGTGATGTCTCTGCTTTTTTGGATGCTGTCTAGATTTGCCATAGGTTTCCTCCCCAGGAGCAAGCGTCTTTTCATTTCTTTGCTGCATCTCTAGATCTCTAGATCTGCGGTGATCTTGGAGCCCAGGAAAATAAAATCTGTCACTACCTCCATTTCTTCCCCATTTATTTGCCAGGAATTGAGAGGGCTGGATGCCATGATCTTTGTTTTCTTGATATTGAGTTTCAAGCCAACTTTTGCACTCTCCTTCTTCACCCGCATCAACAGGCTCTTTAGTTCCTCTTCACTTTCTGCCATTAGAGTGGTATCATCTGCATATCTGAGGTTTTTGATATTTCTCCCTGCAATCTTGATCCCAATTTGTGACTCATCTAACCCCGCCTTTCTCATTATGTGCTCCACATACAAGTTAAATAGGCAAGGCGACAGTATACAGCCTTGCCGAACTCCTTTCTCAATTTTGAACCAATCAGTGATTCCATGCCCGGTTCTCACTGTTGCTTCTTGTCCTGCATATAGGTTTCTCAAGAGACAGATAAGATGCTCTGGTATTCCCATCTCTTTAAGAACTTGCCACAATTTGTTGTGCTCCATACAATCAAAGGCTTTAGCATAGTCAATGAAGCAGAAGTAGATGTTCTTCTGGAACTTCCTAGCTTTCTCCATGATCCAGCGTATGTTGGCAATTTGATCTCTAGTTCCTCTGCCTCTTCAAAATACTGCCTGTACTTCTGGAAGTTCTCGGTCCACATATTGCTGAGCCTAGCTTGTAGGATTTTGAACATAACTTTACTAGCATGAGAAATGAGTGCAATGGTACGGTAGTTTGAACATTCTTTGGCATTGCCCTTCTTTGGGATTGGAATGGAAACTGACCTTCTCCAATTCTGTGGCCACTGTTGAGTTTTCCAAATTTGCTGGCATATTGAGGGTAGCACTTTTACTGCATTGTCTTTTAAGATTTTGAATGTACAACTGGAATGCTGTCACCTCCACTAGCTTTATTGTTGCTCAGACTTCCTAAGGCCCATTTGACCACATTCCAGGATGTCTGGCTCCAGATCAGTGACCACCCTCTCGTGGTTATCAGGGATGTTAAGCCCACTCTTGTAAAGTTCTTCTGTATAATTTTGCCACCTTTTTAAAATCTCTTCTGCTTCTGTTAGGTCCCTACCATTTTGGTCCTTTATCATACCCATCTTCGCATGAAATGTTCTCTTCATATCTCCAATTTTCTTGAAGAGATCTCTGGTCCTCCCTATTCTATTGTTTTCTTCTATTTGTTTGCACTGTTTATTTAAGAAGGCATTCTTATCTCTTCTAGCTATTCTCTGGAATTCTGCATTCAGCTGGGTGTATCTTTCTCTTCCCTTCTCTCCTCAGCTATTTGTAAAGCTTCCTCAGACAGCCATTTTGCTTTCTTGCATTTCTTTTTCTTGGGATGAATTTAGTTGCTACCTCTTATACAGTGTTAGCACTACCACTTGTTAAACAGATCTGTAGCATCTAACACATGATCTTCTAGAACAATTAAAACAGCCTTTTACCACATTAACCACAAGACAATCCTAAAACCCCTACAATGATTTCTCATTCCCTTTTACCCCGGCATAAACATCTTGTCCTTCCCTTTATAACTCTCCAGTCTTCCCCATTTTGTTATATTCCACTATATCCCTTTTATTTTATAACTCTCCACTTCTTCAACTCTACTACTCTTAGTCTCTCAAAGTTCTCCTGTTCTCTTAAATGACAGTTGGAATTCTCACCAAAATGACCTGCATAGGATTAATTCTCTTTTTGACCTCTGATTCCCAACCCCCCATCACTATTCCCCAGGGGTCTCCCATGCCCTAGGAGCAGCATTATTTTGGGCTGTAGTGAAAGACAGGGAAATACATTCACCCACAGAAATGTTATGAGAGATCCAAGCTCTTCAAGTCAGGAAGTTTGTCTTTTTTTCTTATGCAATTATTTAAAGTACTTTGTGTCAGGATAATATGAACTCAATAAATAGCGAAATGCTCTCAAATGATACATAGCTCAAGATTAATTTGAGAAAATGACTCATTAACTGACATTTAAGGATATATATTATGATACTCAAATGGGATACCAGAACCAGTTCTTAGTACAGCTCAGTTCTAAACTTTAGAAGCCATTTCTTCTCACTGTTATTGTTATTTGTCAATCTAAAACTGTCAATGAACTGGTCATATTTGGTGAGGACTAAGACGTGAAAAGCTGAACTTTATTTATCCCCTGTGAATGTTTTTGAACACATTTCTGCCAGCTTAAAAATTCTGAAAAGGGTAAAAACCAGAGTATAATAGTGTGATCTTCCATTCCCTTCACATGAGGCAAGCAGAGGAGCAAAGGGCAAACAGAAAAAGGAGTAAGAGGTATATGCCAGCAGTGATGTAGTGTATCAGGCCACCACACTTAAAACTAAAGATCAAGGATAGTTTTTCAGCTTCAGACCTTAGGGATGAATGGGGAGAGAGAAAGAGATGGCAATGGCAGTCATGGTTCACGAAAAATGCATTTCAGTTTCCGAGAAGAGTATAGCAGGTCACCAGCATTCCTAAAAGAAATGGGGGAGGGGGGACAACTCCAATGCTGCATAAAAAAGCTGTGCATACAAACTGAGTCAAGGCAAAACAGGACAAGATTTCAAAACCAAATTTACAGATATGGGAAATGGACACTTCATCACTAGCACAATTGTGAGAAACTAGAAGGAGTTTTGAACTGTTTACAGAATGTATGCCTTTATCAAATTACCCATGCTTGATTATATTAATTATGCTTCCTTTTATCCATCATGCAATGTTGCTTTTCTTATCTGATCTTTATTTTATGGAATGCTAGGCTGAAGGTCTAAACATGTGAGTAAGTGTTGCTAACTGTGATTGTGTCCATTTGAAGGCTGCACAGAAAACAGCTACAACAAGCAGATAAATCTGTCCCATTGTTTGCAGCAAACATAACCTACAAAATAGAATATATTTTTCCTGTATGTAGAGAACTCAAAGGGACATGATGTGCATGACTGTCTCCCCCACTTCAGCTGTACTATAGTGGTATCTTGACTAGTGTAGATAGTCCCTGGCCAAGTTGTTTGCAATCAGACCCTTCCTCTCATTGAGGGGCAGTTTATAGCTAGAAACCATAAACACCTTTCTTCAGCAACATCTCAGATATTAAATGCAGCATGCTGCCTGGCCAAAAATGACACAGAAATAGATGTCGGCCAGATCATAAGTGCAGCTACATTGTGTGGCCCAACAGAACATAAAATGGATGCCAGCCAGAGACCAGCCTCCAGGACAAGTCTGGACATATAGTTTAGAACATGTGGGAAAGAAAGGTAGACCCACCGGTGACCTCTCCCCCCCTCCCTCCTCAGAGAAGCATAATATAGGCTAATAGATTTTCTTGGAATTTGCAACTAATCTCATCAATTTCCCAATCTCATTTCCCCAGCATCTCTCGCCTTAGTTTAGCAATACGTAACACATTCCCAACACTGATAGCTTTTCTGTTCGGTACTCAAAGGGTCAGCAAGAACCATTAATGTCTGTAGTCCACACAAGGAAAATCACACTTCTCCCACATACTTGTTTAATTCACCGTCATTGTTTTAGGGACAAGTATGTCAGCACAGCCTTGGGAAACATTTTTCCTATATCAAGAGATATAGGAACACATTGTACCCTCCACTTTTCTAGACTGGTAAATATTGCCTTTCATAAAAATACCCTTTCTGTCCTTATTTTCTTAGCCAGCTTTGTGTATGATTGCTGGTGTTTTTTGTGTACCCCTATAATTCCACTTAATAAAAGCCTTCCCAGTCAAACATCCGACTGGTTTATTCTCAATTTCTCTAAGGAAAAAATCCCAATAAACACTGGTGGAGATCCAGAGTGACCCCCCCCTCCTTGCTATGTCTCCTTAAACTAGATTCCCCAAACTAATTAGGAGACCTCCTCTTTGGATATTAGATTAAGTTATGAAAGATGTCCCAGGGTCAGGCTCCACCAAATCTCCAAAATCAGCCCATTGCAACCTTCTTTTAAGAGGAAAAGGAGATGTTTTCACCAGGCTGACTCAAACAAAAGGCCAATTCCCCAAGAATGCTACCTACCTGGATCTGGCTGACTCTACCTACCCTATTCCTAGAAAGAAGAAGGTGCAAACCATGAGGGGTCTGAGACCCTAGGAATATGAAACAAGCAAAGGATAAGGGGGACAACAGTCTCCTTCACTACCCCCAATCTCAATGTATAACATGCATCTGAAGCTGGCATAGATATATATGGAAGAACACCAGTGTATGAGTGTGTATGAGTGAAATTCAGTGTGCCATTTCTAAATGTTATTGCTATGACCTTAATAAACATTGCTGATTATTTACTGCCAGGCTTCCTCTGTCTTTTTCCCTCACCTACAGGGAAAAGACTTGCTAGTCCAGCGTAGATTTGGGCAGAGGTTGGATTACCCTTTCACCTCATTTGCACTGGGCCTGAGCTCATTTTGGCCATGACACAATTACTTAAAATGATGCTTTAAGAAAAATGGAATCTGACATAAAACTGAGAGACATCAGTTCAGTGAATGGAACATTCTTGTTAATTGTTGGTGAAAGATATATTTCTTATCAATCACACTGGGTTTTAAAAGCCTACCAAATCTTTAAATACAACCACCTTTTTTTTTTGACAATGTGCAATGGATGGTATAGATGCATTTTCCTGGATGACACTTTCCTACAATTCTTTCTTAAATTAAGAATCCAGGTACAACTATTTCTCTGGACATTTATAAATACTCAAAATACAACTTATCTTTTTAAATGGCATTAAATACACGGAGCAGTGCATTGATTGTGGCAAGCTGTCTTTGCTGAAGAAGCAGCTGGCACCACTTTAGTAATGAACCAGGAGTGCTTTCCGGTTTTCAGTTAAAACTGATACAGGTTCAACACCTCTTTGAGGAATTTGTGTAATAATTCCATTTATCGAGCCCCAAGAAACAGATCTGTAAGAAATGATTCTGACTCATGGAGAACCAGCTACAGGGTATTTCCGCTGATGGCACCTTACCTTTGGAATGCCTACTTTACTTTTCTAAGGCCAAAAGACATCTTTTTACGCAGGTCCTTAGTCATGAGATTTATCCTATCAGCTTTTTAATGGCCTGCTTCTGTTTCATAGCTTTTACACAGCTTATGTCCAATCATTTGTTTTGAATGGCTTGGTTTTATATTGTGATTTTCTGCAAATCAGAAGAGGTGGTACAGAAATATTCTGAATATTAAATTAAAAATAAAAACAACCAAGAGTCATGTGGCACCTTCAAGATGTCAGAGAATGATTGTGTAATAAACTTTGGTAGACATTAGTCCATGAAAACCCAACTCATAAATGAACAGTCCAATATTGAGGTGCCAGATGACTGTCAGATTCCCCCACCCACAAATCCATATCCTTTCAAGAAAGAATTAAAGGCTATATTATTTTTAGAAACCAGACAGAAGTGGGAGTACATGTGTCAATCCCACCTGCAACAGTAGTTCGTAGTTTTAATATACTGTCTGTGGTGTGACCTACTGAATTGAACGCCAGTTGACTTTTATATCTCCTTCCCCACCCTTTAAATTACTAAGTTAAAATCATCGTCTAGAGAGAGGGAGAGCTCTCTCCATGAGGCCACACCTAGTGTAGAAGCCAATACTTCTCTTCCCCTCATTCCCTCCCCTTCACAATTCATGAGCAGCCAACAGCTGGAACTGTTTTACACTAGACGGCTGAGTTCTGTGAGAATGTTCTCCTTGTCTTTGTCTGTAAGACTGAAAGAAGGCGGCTCAAAGGTACTGTTCAGTCCCTGGAGACTTCTGGGTAAACATGAGCCTAGGCCTCCAGCTCTCTCCTGATAGGGTCAGGTGACACAGTATCAAAAGACAGCCAAAGAAAGATCTCGAAAAGAGTTTGCCTCAGTAAGGGGGGAGAGAGAGAGAGAGCGTAATAAAGAGCTCACAGGTTTCACATTTTCCTACTACATAGGGAGCATCATAAAAATGCAACAGTTAAAGACTGCTACTAGAGATGCTGTACCACTTTTAAGTGCAAGTCTAGATAATATCCTGTTAAAATACCTCAGACTCTGGTGATTTCAACATAATTGCAGGCAGTATTAATAAAGTTAAGCAAGAGCATCACAATGCAAAGTTCATCAGCACAAGTGAAAACACTTGTGCCAAAATCCAGCAATATACAATAGAATCAAAGATGCTCTGAGGATAAGGTAAAATGAGAAAAATATTGGCAGCTCACAACAAGAACGTTTTCCCCCTTTTGCTTTGTTAACCCCAGATTGTTTCTTTGTAAAATAAGTATTAATGTATTCAAAGCTAGGACAGATATAAAACTGGAAAAGACAAAATTCACTATTATGTCATAAAGGCAAAACTACTAATACACTGAACAAATACAAACAATGTGAATACATGTTTTGCAGACAGATGGGAGAAAAAACACATAGAGAGAAGCACAAACACACAGCTATCAGCCAACTGACTATTACAACAGCCACATCTAAAATTTCATTAAAAAGAGCCCAGCTGCTTCTTTACTCTGACTTTGTCTTTAAGGACTTAGCTAAGCCGAAGGAGTGGCCAGAAAAGAAGGGAAAAAGCCCCCACTTCAACCCATCTCTCTCAAATTCTTTTATTTCAGCAATGCATTAAGCAATCTCCCTGCAGAGTTATTCTCTTCTTCCTGGTGTGGATAAAGCTTCCCCTGGGGAGCTCTGTAATTTCCAGCTTCTCCGAATTCAGGTATTAGTAAAGACCGCTTGGGGACACGCAACAATATAACTCTACATTTTCAGGCATTCGGAGAGAACCCCCTAAGGGTCCCAAGTTCAAATTTCTGAAATGTAGGCATTGTAAAAGGAACCTCAGGGGACTCCAGCAATAGAAATCTGCTGAATTCAAAGCATTTCCTAAGCCCTGGCAGGAGCCTTTGCTCCCACTGGAGGCTTTTTATAAAACATGTGTTGCTGACATGTTGACAGATTGCTCAGTGAAGTGTTAGGTGCATACACAGGCTGGCCATTTAGGGGGACATCAGTTTACCCTTCATCTCTACCTGAAGCACCATGTTTTATACATTACCCGAGGACAGGCAGAAAACAGACACTTTCCAACAAAGTACAGTATCACTTAGCAAGAGACAAATAAAATAGCCCCTTCACAACTAAAGATACTACATGCACACAAAGAGAAACGGGGGCGGGGGGAGAGAGCACTGGGTAGACTACCCCCAAATATCAAAAAGGTCACAAAATAAATTAAGGGTAAAGAACAAGGCCTGGGCTGGAAATTGCCTCCATGTATCAGGTCTGCCACCCTTTTCCTATCCAGGCCCGAGCTCTGAGGGTATAATGAGCAAAGGAATTTTCTAATGACAGCTGACTGTTGGGAGGTAATCTGATCAAAGGCCGATATTAAATCCAACTTCTGCTCATATCAGGGTATTAGTGATGTACGACTTAATAACCCAGCAGCTCCAAAAGTGCTGCCGTGGCAACAGGATGGAAATTGGGATAATAATGTATTCATGGTGCTGGCGACCTGGGGCTGCAGTGCGTGCTCTCAGGGGAGGGCACTTCACCCTGAGCCAGACGTGTCTGGGCAAAATCACTTCACAAAGGACAGGAGTGGAATACTGAAGAGCTCTGGCACTGATGAGTGTGTCGATAAGGGGGAAGAGTGGAATGAAGTGAAAGGAGGAAAGGAAAAACATTTCCAGCAGAAGAGCTTGAGTGGTGCTTCTCTGAAAAACTGATGGGGCTCAAGAAGCTCTCCCCGACAAGTACAACCCAAATGGATAATTATTAAATGAGCATAAAACTACATTCTCGGCAAAGTGCTGAAGGATGGATAGTGCCGGCTTACATCAAGTGACAAGATTTTCACATCAGGCTACATCTATCTTCTAGTACTTCCACTGTGAACAAAAGAGCCACTGCCTGCTACCATCAATTTCCAAAATTCCTTCAACATTAAACAGCTTTTCAACCTTTCCTGCCCTTAAATCTCCAAAGGAACAAAATTCAAGGAAAGGTCACACACCAACCACACCTTTCTGGCTCTTGTAGATGTATTTCCTACATAAGTGGAAAGCTCCTTTTACACACACACACCCCTTCTTTCTTGGAAATACAGTGATGTATCAAAAAAGTATGCTATCCTGTTTTCATTTGGAACAAAGAAACATATGCAAGAAAGCACCATAAACACTTGTGGTTAGATCTCAATTTTTAGCATTCATGTACAGCTTCCACAAATGAAGACAAAAGATCCCATCCAATACTTTACCTTCAGTTTTGCTTTTTGATATTAAAAAAAATCTCACAGTGTTAATTAAAAGAGAATTACAGTCTATTAAGATAATTCTGGATACTATCAGGGAATTAGATATAAGCTTATATCTATGGGATCTAAGGGTACCTCCTGAAATTAACAGGGCCATTTTATGCAATTGCACCCTTCTATCCAGTAATGTCAATGGGCTTAGAAGGGTGTAAGTCTGCTTAGGATGGTACTGTAAATGAATCAAACCTCGCTACAAGACCACAGGGAGGGTGGATTTAAACAGAATACAAAACAATGAAAAGAAGTGGATCTGCTTTATCTTCCTCTCCTTCCCACTCACCTAAATGTTTGTGCTGTCGTATCTGTCTGCAGTGCCTATGTAACATCTTAATAGGAGCATAATGTCATGTTTTGTGGGGAAAAGGTGCAGCAATTTTAATAACACAAAACCTCCTTTATGGATTATGGTTTCCATTCACAGAATGTTCACAGAAGTCATTTCATAAATAAAACTGCATCGTAGACATGAGTCATATATGCATTGGACAAAAAACTGGAAAACCAAGTCAAATACATGTGTCTGCTCAGGAATCAGGACTTCTTGAGTCAGATACGAGTAGTCACATAATCTATGTAGGGCTGCCCTTGAAAGTCTCTGGAAATTTCAGGTGGTACAGAATGCTACAGCCAGGAATGGGGTGGATCACAGATACCATATTGCTCCAGTTTCAGCCTGTTTTCAATTAATCTGAATTTGTTTCCAGGTCCAGTCCAAAATACTAGTGCGGATTTTTAAAGCCCTATACAGTCTAGGAACTGCTTACTCCCATACAAATACTATGGGCATCTTCTGAGGCCCGCCTTCAGGTGTCACCACCTTCTGAGGTTAAAGTGGTGGCATCCCAAGATAGGGCCTTCTTGGTTGTAGCACAAAGACTGTGGCATTCCCTCCCCAGAGATATTAATTTGTCCCCATCTATCATCACCTTCTACTGGCAGGTAGACTTTTTGTTTCATCTGGCATTCCCTCAATGATTCCTTCTTCCTATCCTGTGTTTTTGATGTTTCTGTTTGTGGGTGTGTATATATGCGCACACACACACACGCACACATACATACATTAGGCCAAGCCTCTTGCATTCAGGAATACAACAGGTGCTAGACTGGGGGGTAGGGTACAAGAACTCTGCGGACTGCCTTTCCTTCCCCCCAGGACCTGGAAAGGCTGCAGGCTGGAGGCCCCTGGGAAGGGAACTCACCAGCATGGGCAGCTGTCACGCAACAAGGATCTGCAGCATCTGAGCCTCGGAGGAAAGTGGAAAGAGAAGGGAATGATCAGGGGTGGGGGATAGAAGGTGATTGGCTGGGTGCTGGACAGGCAGGCAAGCAGGTAGAATCATAGAGTATCAGACTTGGAAGGGACCTCATGGGTCATCTAATCCACCACCCCCCGCACCATACAGGACACCCACAACTCCATCGCTCATCCACTGTATACTGCCACCCCCTTAAGCCTTCACAGAATCAGCCTCTCCGTCAGATGGCTATCCAGCCTCTGTTTAAAAATTTCCAAAGATGGAGAACCCACCACCTCCCAAGGAAGCCTGTTCCACTGAGAAACTGCTCTGTCAGGAACTTCTTCCGGATGTTGAGACGGAATTTCTTTTGAATTAATTACATCCCATTGGTTCTGGTTCATCCCTCCAGGGCAAAAGAGAACAACTCTGCTCCATCTTCTATATGGCAGCCTTTTAAATACTTGAAGATGGTTATCAAATCCCCTCTCAGTTGTCTCCTCTCCACGCTAAACATATCAAGCTCCCCCAACCTTTCTTCATATGCCTTGGTCTCCAAACCCCTCACCATCTTTGTTGCCCTCTTCTGGTCACGCTCCAGTTTGTCTACATCCTTCTTCAACTGGTGTGCCCAAAACTGAACACAGTACTCCAAGTGAGGCCGAACCAGAACAGAGTAAAGTGGTACCATCACCTCCTGTGAGCTTGATACAGCCCAAAATCCCATTTGCCTTTTTTGCCACTGAGTCACACTGTTGACTCATGTTCAATGTGTGGTCTACTAAGACTCCTAGATCCTCTTCACACTTGCTACTGCGAAGAAATGTCTCCCCCATCCTATATTGGTGTATTTGGTTTTTTCTACCTAAATGCAGAACTTTACATTTCTCCCTATTGAAATTCATTTTATTCAGTTTAGCCCATCAAGATCATCCTGTATTCTGATTCTGTCTTTGGTTGTGTTTGCTACTCCTTCCAGGTCTGTATCGTCCGCAATTTTAATAAGTATTCCCTCTAAACCCTCATCCAAATCATTTATAAATATGTTGAACAACACAGGCCCCAGGACAGATCCCTGGGGTACTCCACTTGTCACTCTTCTCCAAGAGGATGCCGAACCGTTAACAAGTACCCTTTGGTTATGATCTGTCAACCAGTTATTGAGCCATCTCACAGAATAAGGATCCATACTGCATTTTACCAACTTGTCAACAAGAATATCATGTGGAACCTTATCAAACGCTTTACTGAAATCCAGATAAACTATGTCCACAGCATTCCCCCGATCCAGCAAAGTAGTCACTTTCTCAGAAAAAGAGATAAGGTTGGTCTGACATAATTCGTTCTTGCGAAACCCGTGCTAAGTATTGGAAATCACAGCTCTCTGTTCCAGCTGCTCAAGGATTGACTGTTTGATGATTTGTTCCAAAATTTTGCCAGCTTCAGATGTCAAGCTGACAGGTTGATAGTTACCCAGATTCTCTTTTTTCCCTTTCTTGAAGATGGGGACATTTGCCTGCCTGCAATCATCTGGCACCTCTCTTATTCTCCAAGAAATGTCAAAAATAATTGAAAGAGGTTCAGAGATTACATCTGCAAGTTCTTTTAGTACTCTTGGATGCAATTCATCTGGCCCAGAAGACTTCGTTACATTTTAAAAAACTAGGTGTTTGTGGACTGCCCCAACAGTGCTCTTAGGGCACCTAGGTTGGAGGAGGAAGCACTCAGGGGTGGGACAGCCACCCTGAGTGGGTGTTATGAGATGAGTGCACTTAAGCCATGAGACACGCTCTTCCTCCAAGCCCTTACCATAAATGTATGTATGTGTATATGTATATATATGTATGTATTATGTGTGTTTTTGTTTCATTCTTTACCTGTTTAATGATATTTTTCTATATTGATTTGTTTTTAGCCATTATCTAACAGCGGCCATGACTTGACTGAAAGGTAGGATATATATTTTTAAAATAAATTTCTTAAATAAATATTTATGAAGCCACATCCCACACAGCACTCACAAGTTTGACGAGGGAAACAACTATTTCCCCAATGACAAAATATTGCTGGCAAATGTAATTTTGCCTGCCACAGAAATGTTACTTGATAAAAGTCATTTGGATCCCAGGCAACAACTGAGGAAGACCTGATCATTTGTTGCACTATAGACGGATCATCTGGACTGTCCCTCAGTAAAGGCAGCTCTGGGGTGCTGCTGTGATGGGCAAAAAGAGTGTTAGATACTAATTTCTCTCCCCGTGTTGTTCCTAGTGCCAAAAGCACACACATTGTACTCTTAAGCACTTCTTCCTGCCTTTGCTAGTATTACAGATAATTTGCTAGTTTCAGAGTGTACTTATTACAGGACTGTCAGAGGAGTTTTTGTTTCAACAACACGTTAACTTTACTGCACTTATAAAAAACATTATGTGTCCCCTGTGATCCTGTGTGTTTAAGAGCAGCGAAATGTTATTGATCCCAGTGTGACAAATCAAGAGTTAGGTAATGTCTACAAAACTCAATTTTCTGCAAGACATAAAACCCCTTTTTATGAAACCCCCTCCTTAAGAAATTCGGAAGAAACACACACAAAAATTAGAGTAGAAAGGTCAACACCTTTTTAAAAAAATTAATAATGTGATCTGATTCTACTCAAAATGACAGGCATGCGACCAAAGGACAATTTAAACTAATATTCACTCAAACTTCTGTTTTTATTTTAAAGATATGTTTAAAGGTAAAGGTATCCCCTGTGCAAGCACCGAGTCATGTCTGACCCTTGGGGTGACACCCTCCAGCATTTTCATGGCAGACTCAATACGGGGTGGTTTGCCAGTGCCTTCCCCAGTCATTACCGTTTACCCCCCAGCAAGCTGGGTACTCATTTTACCAACCTCGGAAGGATGGAAGGTTGAGTCAACCTTGAGCCGGCTGCTGGGATTGAACTCCCGGCCTCATGGGCAGAGCTTTCAGACTGCATGCCTGCTGCCTTACCACTCTGTGCCACAAGAGGCTCTTAGAATATGTTTTATAATCATTAAAAAATCATATAAATCATACAAAAATCATGACGTTTTGGGGAGTGATCATTCTATATGTAATATATATTTTGAAATGATTCACACATGTATGTTAGTCACTGTTTTCACCCTTAATGGCTTCCAGCTGGTTGGATGAACTGTCTTCAATAACAATAATTGTATATGAGAAGTCCTCTTTTACACACAGAAGCCAGCATTTGATATTACACACAGTTTTTCTCAGTCTTTCAGAATTCAGGCCCTTTTCTAAATACCCTGTACTCTCTCCAGCCCTTGGGCGTGATACAAAAAGACACACTGTAAGATACAGTCAGAGTGGTCCAGCAGATGCTCAGAGGCATTTTAGGTGAACTTACAGAACTCTTTAGAGCCCACTCCTAAATTTTTAGTTCTTCAAAAAACGTAATACTGTATTCCTCCTGTGCCAATCCCATTCATGAGACAAAAACTCAGTTGTTCATTTATGTTTTTTGGTAAACCAGTTACATTAACTAAAGGAAGTCTTCCAATAGCAACACAAAAATGGTGGTGAAATGGCTGGGATCTCCTTGTGAAGCAGTTTTTCCTATTCTCCTGGCCCTGCCACAGAGGCAGAGTTACCAGCTCTGGACTTGTCTTTGAATGGGTTCCTGTGGATCTGATTCTTTTTGCCATGTTGCCCTGGGAATAAAGAGTCAACAGGAACGCAGCAGCAAGGCAAAGTTTTGGATAGGTAGAGTATCTTATCTTACTAGATGGCCCCTTCCTACATTAGCTAAGCAGCTGAGGAAATCTTCAGGCTATTGATCATCAAACTATCAAGAAGCAGCCCCAACCCACAACTTCCCAGGGTATATTGTATCCTTGCAAAAAACAGAGGCCATATAATGGCTGCTATACCATAACACTTACTGTGATGTCTGGGCGATATGGGGGTTTTGTTTAGGAAAGTAGGTTTCATACCTCCTTCCTAGTTAGCTACATGATTAATATGCAGATACACACAATAATGAAACAATGAAAACACCCTACCCAAATTCCAGTTTATTCCGGATTTTTATGAGGGTTGTTGTAGTCCCAGAAAATATTTTTTCTCCCACAAAAGTTGTAGGAATGCCCATTACAAAAATGTAGCAAAAGCATACACACATACACAATAGTAACAATCTGGTTATAATTTGTATGAAATTCACCAACACTACTAGAAATTTCATAGATCTTCATCCATATGGGATTTCCGTCCCCCACCCCCAACTGCGCAGGGAGAGTAAGCAAGCATGCTGCAGTTCAATTAACAAGCTAATGCGCTGCCCTCCGACGTGAACAATACAGACTTGCTAAGGCTCTGAAGGAAAACAGAAGATTGACATACACTGTGATGTTATGGAATATGATCCTTCATTGATGTGTGTTCTCCTACAAACATGGGTGTGTGAAGGGACGAGGTTCTCTTCTAGACCATCTCCACACCCTGAGCTGCTTTGGTTTTAGCTTCTACCTTCAAATTTGTTTTGCGGATCTGTTGTTAGTTCTCTGTGTGTGTCTCTCTCTCTGTCTCTCTCCCTCTTTTTTTCTCCATCTACTGCATTCATCATTATTCAGCTGCATTATAGCACTTAAAAAAACCACCCCAGCTTTGAAAAAAAAAGAAAAGAAATCATTTGATTTTCATTGCCCTGGAGAGAATTAAATACCCCCAAGGAAAAATTCTGGTACATTCTCTGCACACATTTACATGCAGCCAGTGAAGTAAACATTTCCATAATTGCTCACTTCAGAACACGTTACCCAGTTCCTAGGTACAATAACTGTCAGGAGTCAATGAGGAATAAAGAATTTTCCTGAATCCTTGCACATAACCTGACCAGCATTAATAACTCCACAGTTGTACATAAGTTAAGAAATGGATTACTGCCAGGCATCAGCCTTCCCTGAACACTTTGGGCATAATGCATTCTTCAAACATCCATTAATAAAACAAATAACCATTAAAGAAAAACTAAATGCTATTGATACAATGACCCACCCTCTTTATAGAGAGCCAAACACCACGGCTTTTTAAAAATGTCCAAAAATTACAGAAAACACAGATGGCTTCCATTTATTCCCCATTTTTACTTCTTTGGTGAAGTTGCCTTCTTTCACTAAATGACAAAATGATGAAATTCAGTTGCTATGCTAGAAAAACAAAAAACAAATCCTGGTGCCTAATCCCTGAGGATAACTGGACTTTCAGTTATGAATCATCCTTACCAAGAACCTTGGAAATCTTAAATGAAATCTCTTCACATACTTACCGAAAACACTACAAATACATATGATCAGAAAGCTCAACCAAAAGAACTTCCCACCCTTTGAAATTCATAGCTAGTTAAGCTGTCACCCTCCTTTTGTGGCTATTTAAATAAAACCTCTACAGTTACAGAGATATCAACAAGCAGCGCAAACATGACTGATGAACACTTCACATTGCTTAACAATTATAAACGTCTGTGTTTTAGTGCTCTTTTTATAAAATAACTGCTTTTCTAAGCTATCAATGGTGAACATACAGTTCTATGTGATATAATGTATTTATGGTGCAAGTTCTTCATCCATGAAGAAAATATTTAATACGTCCTTTTTACTACAAATAGTTATTACCAATCCCTGCTTTACTATTTTCTCCCCAGAATATAAACAGTGCAGAGAGAGGGGAGGGGAGAAGAGTGACAGACCGACAGAAATGTTAAAGGCATGCACAAGTAGTGATCATGTCACCTGGCATAATGATGAACAACATTAAAAATTCCTGTCAATGCAAAATGAAAAGCATTTTTTCTTGAAATTTTGCTTGCAATTTTCAGCTATGTATTTGCAGCCAAACACAAGTATCTCATGTTATCTAGAAGCCACCAACATTCACCACAGCCAAAATAAGGGGGTTTGGTTAGAAATAATACAACATGAAGCAGAATAAAATGTACAAGGCTTCCAGGCAGTAATAACCATTTCTGAAAGACTCTGGAAAATTTAGAAAATACCAGTATAAATAACAGAACCTAAAAATGCATTTGCTAGTATATATACACTGGGAATTCACAACCTTATCCTTAATAAAGAACCTATTGATTAGTACAAATGCTAACTACAAGGGCTGAAAACATAAGGTCAAGTCCAAATCTCTTGCCATCTGGAATCTTATTGAGGTCAGGGGGACTCAGCCATAAAAACAAAAAGTGTTGTATGGTTGTTAACAACTATAGGTGGACAACAGAACACTCACATATAAGAACAAGTACCAATTCTGGTGTTACAAAGTTGTCTCCATTTTACAAAAGCCATGCAAAAACGCAATCTCCTGATCATTCTGAAAAAGCATAAGGTTTAAATGGAAAACAAAGATAAAGAAGTTGAGTCCCTTTGCAAACGTGGAATTACAGTACAGGTATATAAACAGACCACTTCACCCATTTCTTCCCTGTATGGAAAAAGTTTCCATGGGTGATACTTGTACTACTTCGCTTTATGCAAGCACATCTATAATCATGACTTTCAAACACGTATCATAAGAACGTAAGAGAAGCCAAGTTGGATCAGTCCACTGACCCATCTAGTCTAACACCCTGTGCCACTCCGCCAAAACACAGGTGTCATCAGCAAGTCCACCAGTGGGGCCAGAACTCCTGAAGCCCTCCTTCTGTCATTCCTGCTACTGTAAGAATACAGAGCATCACTGCCCCAGATAGAGTCCAATCTATACATGGCAGCTAATAGCTTCTAGTTGACCTCTGCTCCATATGTTTAGCCAATCTAGGCAAGCTCACAAAGCACCCTTCACTTTTTGTATTCTATTCTTCACTTTTGTATTCTAATCAATCTGGCTGATCCAAAAAGTTTGGGATGCCTTTTCTTGGGTGCATATGCTCCCCTTCCTAGGCAGTGGAGAGTGTCTCTTCTGTCTGAGAAAGGGGGGAAAGCATACCCGCCAAACAGCTAGCCTGTCACTGTCAGCTGTTTGGTGCAGCGTTCTGTAAAAATGCCTCCCTATGCCTTTTTTTTGTTGCTTTGGAATGAATTTAAAGAGCACCCCACATGTCACTATCAGCTGTTATGCAGGATGCTCTTTAAAATTAGGGGTAGTCAAACCTGTGGTCCTCCAGATGTCCATGGACTACAATTCCCATGAGCCCCTGCCATCAAATGCTGGCAGGGGCTCATGGGAATTGTAGTCCATGGACATCTGGAGGACCACAGGTTGACTACCCCTGCTTTAAATGACTTCTCAATGCCTCTGCAGGCAGTGTTGACTGCAAAGGCAGCAAAAATTCATTTAAAGCAGTGTTCCCCAACCCCCGGGCTGCGGACCGGTACCAGCGGGCACGCCTCCCTCCCCCGTGGCGCGGTGGCCTTCTTTTTATGTTTTTATCAGATCATCAATTTCATTGAGAGCCCTCAGGTTTTTGTATCGTGAGAAAGAGAAAGTACTTTTCTCTAACTTCTCTAGCCCATGCATCATTCTGTAAACCTCGTTCATGTCACCCTTTAGCTCATCATTTCTCCAAGCTATAGAGCCCTAACCTCTTTAACCTTTCTTCATGGGGAAGGCATTCAATCAGCTTAATCATTTTAGTTGCTCTTTTCTGCATCTTTTCCATTACCATGTTTTTTGAGATGCAGTGACCAGAACTTTACACAGTATTCCAAATAAGGCCACACCAAAGATTTAAACAGGAGCATCATGATACTGACTGATTTGTTTTCAATGACTTTCCTAATAACCCTCTGCATAGTATTTGTTTTTTTGCAGTTGCCAACTGAGTCAACATTATTAATAAGTTATCTACAATGATTCCAAGACCTCTTCCCTGATCAGTTACTGCCAGGTTATACCCTATCAACATATAGTTTAAATGTTTGGCTTCAATGTTCATTGGTTTCCATTTGCCCATGTTGAATGTCATTTGCCACACTGACATCCACTTACCCAACATTGTCCCTCTGGTGTTCATGTTTTCCCTGATTCTCACTGCCACAAACTATTTAGCGTCACCAGCAAATTTAACCACTTTACTGTTTATTCCCAATTCCCAATCATTAATGAATAAAGTTCAGGACCTAATACCAAGCCCTGTGATACCTCCACTGCTTACCACGTCCCATGGTAGAAACTGTCCATTTATATTCACCGTTTCCTGTTAACTAAAGATTTCTTATTAAAAAAAAATAATCTGTCTTATCTTTGATGAGGAACTTTATCAAAAGCTTTCTGGAAGTCTAGGTAAACAACATCCACTGGGTCATCCCTGTCCACATGTTCGTTCACCCCCAAGTGAGACAAGATCTTCTCTTCCATGCTGATTCTTCCTCAATAGATTTTTTCTCAACAATGGGCCTACTAATTCTATATTTAACAAGGGATTCTACCAATTTACCTGGTATTGATATTAGACAGACGCAGAGCGTGGCTTGCGATTTGTGCCTTGCCTCCGGACTGACAATCGGAGGGCCCAATCGGCAGGCGCAAACGCCTGCCGATTGGGCCCTCCGATTGTCAGTTCAGGGGAAGGGGCCAATCGGCACCCTTCCTCATCCTGGACAGGGCCCCCCCTCGGGGCCCTTACTGTTTTATTTTAGCCACTCCGCAGGAGCGGTTAAAGATTGTTTATGAACTTGTTATTATTGTTATATTGTTATTACTGTTACCTTTTACCATATGTTAACTGTATCTTCTCCTATTTTCTGTAAACCACCCTGAGCTCTCGGGGAGGGTGGTATATAAATATTATTAATTAATTAATCAATAAATTAATATAAATAAATAAATCCAACAGGGCTTTCAACACCCCTTCTGAAACTGGCAATTTTGGAGTGGGCAAGCACCTCCCATCTTCTTTATGAAGACAGAGGCAAAAGAGGCATTCTGTTTATCTACCATTTCCCTATCATCCTTTTGTAATCCCTTTATCCTTTGGTCATCCAAGAGCTTCACTGCCTCCCTGGCTGATTTTCTGCTTCTAATGTATTTGAAGAACTTTTAAACTTGGTCTTTATATTTTTTTTGCAATATGATCCTCATAGTCCCTTTTATGAAGTAAACCAGATAAACACCTGAACATTCTTTCAACAACCCTCATGCAAGGCAAACTCAATGTTATTCAGAGTTATTTTAGCATAATGGCTAATGCTGTAAAATTTGCATGAAAGAGGATTGACAAATGAGTTGCCAGATTCCTGGAGATCTCTTGAGATTACAATGGATCTCCAGGTGACAGAGATCAGTTCACCTGGAGAAAATAACTGGTAGGAACAATCCATACATTATAGCCCCGTGAAGTCCCTCCCCAAACCTTACCTTCCTCAGATTCTACTGCCAAAACATCCAGGTATTTCCCAACCAAGTGCAGGCAACCTTGCCAAAAGGGAGAAAAAATACATTTCCCCTTTAATGTAGTTTTAATGGAATTCTCTATACCAGTTAATGTTTTCACCTTTAGAAGAAAAGTTGGTTCTTATATGCCACCTTTCTCTACCCAAAGGAGTCTCAAAGCGGCTTACAGTCACCTTCCCTTTCCTCTCCCCACAACAGACACCCTGTGAGGTGGGTGAGGCTGAGAGAGCCCTGATATTACTGCTCCGTCTGAACAGCTTTATCAGTGCTGTGGCGAGCCAAAGGTCACCCCTGCTGGCTGCTTTTGTGCGACTGCTTGCCAGATTAGAAGTCTGCACTCCTAACCACTACACCCTCTTTATGCCATGAAAAGCATCAACTGCCTATTGCCACACATTAAGCCTCCATTAAAGGGATAGAATGTCTTTCTTCAAGCCTACAGGCAACCTAGGTATGAACATTACTTTATCAGCTTGGTACACTACCAGCTTGCTAAGGTACTGCAGACAAACCAATGACCTTTCAACCCCAGCTGCTTATCTACAATGTAAGCATAACACTGGCTTACCTCACAAGGCTGTTGTAAGGATTACTGAGATAATTAGATGTCCAAAGCATTGTTATCTTGCATGAAGTAGTCCTCACATACCAACACAATTTGCAATGTACTTGCATTTTTCAGAGTCATTTTTGGATTCATATACTTATTAAAAGTAGTGACACATTTTATTTTCCTGGGCTCCAAGATCACTGCAGATGGGGACTGTAGCCAAGAAATTAAAAGACGCTTGCTCCTGGGGAGGAAAGCTATGGCAAATCTAGACAGCATCCTAAAAAGCAGAGACATCACCATGTGAACTAAAGTGCGTCTAGTCAAGGCTATGGTCTTCCCAGTTGCAGTGCATGGCTGCGAAAGTTGGACCATAAGGAAGGCCGAGCGTCAAAGAATTGAGGCTTTTGGTGTTGGAGAAGACTCTTGCGAGTACCTTGGACTGCAAGGCAAACAAACCGGTCCTAGAGATCAGCCCTGACTACTCCTTTGAAGGCCAGATCCTGAAAGTGAAACTCAAATACTTTGGCCACCTCATGAGAATGAAGGACTCCCTAGAGAACAGCCTAATGCTGGGAGCGATTGAGGGCAAAAGAAAAAGGGGACGACAGAGAATGAGGTGGCTGGATGGAATCACTGAAGCAGTAGGTGCAAATTTAAATGGACTCTGGGGAATGGCAGAGAACAGGAAGGCCTGGAGGATCATTGTCCATGAGGTCGCGATGGGTTGGACACGACTTCGCACCTATCAACAACAACAACACTTATTAAAATCCAGTGCCTTGAGGTGCATGTAAGAGTTCAGCACCACAACATGGTTCTTTCAATAGCCAGTTTGGTGTAGTGGTTAGGAGTGCGGACTTCTAATCTGGCATGCCGGGTTCGATTCTGCACTCCCCCACATGCAGCCAGCTGGGTGACCTTGGGCTCGCCACGGCACTGATAAAACTGTTCTGACCGAGCAGTGATATCAGGGCTCTCTCAGCCTCACCCACCCCACAGGGTGTCTGTTGTGGGGAGAGGAATAGGAAGGCGACTGTAAACCGCTTTGAGCCTCCTTTGGGTAGGGAAAAGCGGCATATAAGAACCAACCCTTCTTCTTCTTCTGATACACTACTGATTTTAAAAAACAGGATAGTCCCTCTTTTTATGGAGTTCTTGGAGCACATCAGACCCTTCCTGTTTCTCAGCACTAGCACCACTGAACAAATAATAGATAAACAAGGACAATGCTCACATCTTTTTATTAAACAGTAGATAGATATGGTATGTATCCATCATATACGATACCTTTTTTGTGGCTCAGTAGTTCATACCATAAATCCCCATACCATTGTCCTACATTATAACAGTGGCATTGGAGGTGGTGGGGGTGTTAAAGGGGAGCTGATGAAAGCGTCAGTGTGATGAGATTTCATTAGAATGTGTACAAAGTCACCTAGAGAGACTGTAGCCAATCAATATCTGTATCTCTCTCTTTGTTCCCATCCTTTCTTCAAGCTCAGTGCAGTATCTTCCCTACCCATTGCATATCCACAAAACATTATGTAGGTTGTTCTAAGAGAGAATACAACTGAATCTGGGCTTCCCAGTTGCAGTTCAACCACTATAGCTTCTGCATAGTATCAATCAACAGCTGTTCTTATAAAAAAACCCTACATTTGCAGTCTCAAGTCAAGAAACATTTGAAAATTGTTCTATTATTGTTCTGTACACTTTTTCTCCAGATGCAACCATAATACTGATGCAAAGAAATATCAGAAATTCAAATCTCTACTCACCATAAACATTCCTGTCCAGTTTATATAGAATGGTTTTCAGAATGTTCAGTATGAAGATGTGGACAGAATTCCTACACATTTGAGACCCACCACCCATTTGTAAGATCCTTGTTCCTCCTGGCTGCTTAAATTCACTGGGGAATGTGGACAGTGTCTCCCTGACAGAATGGATGGTCACTCCTGTTTTGAAACAGGCAGTGTGTATTTGATGTCTGTAGCTTATAGGGGATCCATTCTATATACTTTTGATCCTGTGCCTGACATTTCTCCTGTACAACATTTTCCTGTGGGTATCTTCTTTGAGGGAACCATAACTTGGACCCCCTAAGCCCAATCTGTAAATAACTTAGTTTGGGCATACAGAGGGGCATCAGGGAGAGGTCTTCTGAGAGTTTGATGTCTCTAGATTGCACAGAAAGCACTTTCCTAAGGGGACCTTCTTTCAGCAGCTGTAACTTGGACCCCATATATCTAATTCTCATAAAACATGCAGGGCAGGTAGAAGAGAGTCAGTTGGTGATCCCCTGTGACTTTGGAGTTTCTAGCCTGCTGGTGGACCTATTCTACCACATCTCAAACCTCACAAATGGAACCAGTTTATTTGGTGCCTAAAAGTTCATGATGGTTCATGGCTCACAAACCATGCAAACCATCCAATCTAAAGCATTTTCCTGTTTTGTGCCCATCCCTAATGATAAGTTTGCTGCAGCCCTTCCTGCAGAGGAAAGATTGTGACAGCAGAACTTTGGAGCTCTCACCCTAGGGACATTTGTTTGTCTCCCACCACTTATTGAAGCCTTTTTGGTTTTGTGTAGTGTTCCCTCACTAGCTCTTATTAGCCTTCCTCCTTGTTGTGTATTGACATTTCTGTGTTTGTTTTCAACTGTGTGTATGTTTCAAATGTTTTAATATCTGTTTTAATGTTTGCTGTCTTAAGCAGACCGATGAGAAAGAAATATTTTAAATTCTAGTTCACATTGCAGCTCTAAATGCTGCACAGAATTATATACAATACTAGAAATTAACCTCAGCAGAGCACGGGATTGAGTGGCGGGGGGAAGAGTTGGGGGTTGAGAAGGGTGGGTGGCTGGGTGTTTGGGGGCGGAGCAACAGTATTGGTGGAGCGCGGGGTTGAGTGGCGAGGGCGGAGCATGGGGGGAAGAGGGGGGGTTGAGAAGGGTGGGTGCCTACCTGCCTTGTTGGCTGGCAGCCGCATAATGGCGGCTGTTGGACGAAGGCAGCGCAGCTTGGGGGGTTGGCGGGTGGGGAGGCGCGAAGCTGACTCTAGATATCAGCTGTGACAATAGACTTATATAACGTTTCTTAAAAGGAATCATGTTATAATAGCATTTTATTATCTATTAGTGCCCTTCTTTTGAATATCAACGTACATTTTTCATTTTTACCCATAAATATTTTAAATAAACAAAACCTCATTCATATTAAAGATCATCATATGACACCTTAGCATTTTAGACCATATTACTAGCAATAGCTACCATTTCCCCAATGTACTTGTGAGGAGGCTGACAGCACTGTTAATGCAATGAAATGTTCCTGACGGTGGAATTGATTTCTTCCCTGCAGCTTCCCATATCGATATTGATATTAGGTCTAAATATTGCAAGGGCTGTTTGTTCATCTAGGTTCTATCTTATTTTGCCTGTATTTGGGGATTTGCATGAGCTTAAGTAAGTTGTACCAACAAATGTAGAGCAGGATCCTGTTATTAACTACTGTGCTGCAGATACTGACATTTTGAACTATGTGTAGCCAATACCACCCAAGGAGCTTGCAAATGCTTCAGCTGCCTTTCCCAGCAACTCACTAAAGAAGTGTAACCATAAAGCTGTATCACTGTACAAACATCTGCATGAGAATTAGGCTCACAGACCCACTCACCAAAAAGAGCACTGGGTACCCTTAAGTCAGTTATTCTCCTTCAGCTTTATGTATCTCAAAGGGGCACTGTAAGGAAAAACTAGAAAAGGGAGAGTAACATCAATGCAATTGTAAAAAAAATATGCTCCTGGAAGTATGCCTCATCAAATAGACCAGAGTAGGATTCTGTGTCCACCTGGGCCGGCCCTGCATTGTCTTCATGTTAAGCTCCTTGAATGATGACTGGGTTAAACTGGTATTAAACTAATAAATATGCATCCTGCTTATAAGCAATGTAAATAGAAGGAATGGCTTTCTATTTAATATATTTAGTATAACATTTTAAAATAACTATCAAGACAGCAGATTGGGCTGCTGCTAGTTGGTAAACTGTAGATTAACGTGAAATAGTAGTTCTACTATTATTTCCAAGGCGGGGCTTGGGGAGAGGGGCTAGAGTGGTTTTTCAACGAATTACACCAAATTTGCGTGGGAGCTACTGCTGCCCATGTCTCAAGCAAATTGTACCAAGGAGCCCAATCCCATTTACAGAGCATAGAAGGGCCTTGCCCCCACAAAGTGGCCAGGGAGGAAATGAGTGACCTAGAGCTGCAGTTTTGCCAAGTCTTGCTTCTGGTTTGTGCCAGCCAAGAGCCACCTTCCCCAGGGCATAATTTTGAGAATTCAAAGAATGAAAGAAAAACAAGATACCTGGTATTGCTGATCGCAAGCACCAGGACACAAAATACGACGGGGGGGGGGGGGCTTGCCTAGCAAAGCCAGATTTCTAGAATTATTCTAGAAAATCACGGGAATGACAAAGAACACTGTTCATGGCTCAGGAATTCCAGAATGGAGTCTTTAGTATCTGTGCAAATGCTTTCCTAATTGCCGTTCCCAAGCTTTACAATTATCTCTCTCCCAGGACCATTTATTTACTTCATTTATATCTCGCTTTTATCTCCAATAAAATCTTAACAACAGTCGCTTCTGCTCCATTTTATCCTCCCAGTAATCCCTGTGAGGTAGGTTAGACTGAGGCTATGCGGTTGGCCTACGGTCACCCAGGAAGTTTTTACGGTAGAGTGGGGTTTTGAACCTGGGTTCCCCATGTCCAACATGCCTCGCTCCCTCAATGCAAGCATTTTGGATACAACTGAAACACTCGTAATCCAGACTGTCTTTTCATTGAGAGACATAGTTCACCATAGAAGGCTTTATCCAAGTTGGATTCAGTCTGCTGATTCCTCACAGTTTGCTAGATTTTATGTTCTTCATTTCTGTAGATATTTCATGACTGTGGGACGTTTTATATCATTTTAGTTGAGACCCCCTCTGACCTATGTTTGTAAATGAAGCATGCAAAATGAACTATTTAATCATTAAAAATATCAACAGGGTGCATGTAAGTTTTGGGAAATGAGGGTACTGATACAAGTGCATACCTCTATATTCTATTTCCAAAAATAAATGTGCTTTTATTGTGGATTATTAGGTGATTTTTAGGCAGGTAATAGTTCAACAAGTTTTACTTGTCAGCAAGCCATGTTCCTGTTTGTATATAAAAACAGCTCTCAGCCAACTTCCATTTCTTTCTTTAAAACATTTTATATACCTACAAAATTACTTAAAATTACTTAAAGCTATTTGTGATAAGTAGTTCCTAATAATCAGTAAACTAGAAATATTTTAATGCACAGTAATTTGCAAATTATTTCTATACAGCAGTGGGAAATTATTACTGTTTTATGCCCAAATACTTTTAATGTTTTTTTTACACTTGAGATGCTAATATAAAGGATACATCACTTTAACTGGAGGAATGCAGTCACATACCTTTCTATTATAGAGTCTGTTTACCTGTTTTTGGTTAATTTTGGCCAACTACATCAAATTCCTTATAAAGCACCTAAAACACAATGGATACTTTATTCAGCTCATCTCTTGGAAGCAATGAGACATGATCTGTCATTGCATAGGGCACTCTGTTATTCTTTAAAGGGGAAAGGGAATGGTCTAATACCCCTGATTTAAAAAAAAATTAAACTAGCAGACAAATGCGTGCTCTCTGCTTCACCAAACTGTTCATGGTCTGTTAAGAGTAACCCATGTTCAGCTATTCTTCTGTGATCAATTAAGTACTAGAAACCAACTAAGCTACTCAACCGCACAATACCAGATAAAATCAGTCGTGGATGATATTGCAGTAGTGTTCTAAGCAAAGTTACACCTGTCTAAGCCTACTGATCTTAATGGACTTAGAAGGATGTGACTCTTTTTAGGATTGCACTGTTACAGAAACTAAGACCACAGGGAGGCATCAATGATGGCCCTCATCCAGTTCCTTCCCTTAGAGGCAAGATTTTCCCTCCATTTTTCTTTCCCTTCTGTGACTGAGTTGCCTAGTTATCAGTTTTCTCCTTTTCTGAAGAATATGGTTGTCCCACACTGTCACAGAATAATCTTTTGGCTTTTTGCTCAGCCTGGGGACCTGATGGAAGAAATGGGAGCCCCTTTAACCTAGACAACTTAAATGACAAGAACTTATATAGTAAGGTGACCAGATTGTTCCACTTTTGGAGGGACATCTGGGGGTACCTGCAAATTATACTTATGTTGAAATTAAAAATATATATATTACAATACTATTTTTGCATTCTATGTGTTCTATGAAACTTTTTGTTTCTCCATATAGACCATATTTTTAATCAAGACCTCCCCCCCCCCCCCATCAATGATGTCCCGCTTTACCAATGTTAAAATCTGGTCACCTTATTATATACTAAATTGGCAACAAGTTTTATTCAATATAAGGGGGAAAGTTCAGGTGAAATCAAGTGTCACACTCCTGAGGTGACTCAATATATTTCAGGCTAATAGTGTTTCTTGAGCTATTCACCGTCACTAAAAAATCTTCATATACACAGCACACCTTCTTCAGTATTCTCTGACTCTTTCCAGTACTAAAACCTCTTCTCTTGAAACACCAGTACATGTCTTAAGCTTTTTTACTGTTGCTCAAGATTTCTACAGGCAGTTTCAAACCACACCAGGGATCTCTGTACACTTTAGAGCCAATGCCCCATTTGACTGGGTAGAGAAATTCTCCTCTCATTAGAAGATCTCCATTCTTTGATCTGAATGGGATTCTTTGCCTTCTTCCCAAACTTCCTTGCCAGCTTTCCCAAATTTTCCTATCTGTGTTAAATTGCCCTCTGACAGGTCTGAATTCCCAAACTGTCAGTACTTGACTTTTCTCAGCTATGGCTGAAATCAGACTGAATTCTCCTCAATGTCCAGTACTTTCCAGACTTTCTTGGCTCAGCTGATGTTAACCAATGATTGCTTGGAGCAGCCTGTCACTCAAGGTTCTCTGTTTCTGTTTCTTCAAAGACCTTCAATTGTTTGTATAGTGTTTCTAAGCTTTTAAAAGTACAATTTGTCACAACACATAACAAGAAATAACTGCAGAAAAAAGTGGGACAAAATGAAAGCTCTAAATAAAGATGCTGGAGAGGGGTGAGAAACCAATGGATTAGACGGAGCAATCTGTGAACATGATCACATATATTTCCTGGCTTGGACTCCTCTGGGAAATGTATTTTTATGCACAAAAGAAACATAATATATATTCTTAAGAGAAATAACTATGAATCAACAACTGTGGCCTCATGCCATGGATAATGGTTGTTAGCAGTGCCACAACCTTCGAAGACTTCAATGAACTTAGAAAGATGTAACTCTACTTAGGATAGCACTACTACTCACTTAAACAGCTTTACTATGTGCTATTTATATATGCTTGACAAAATAAAATTAATCGATCAGAGAAAATTTTTCTGATTTCAGTGGAAGAGGACAACAACTGAGCCCTCGGAGAGGGCGGTGTGTGTGTGTCTATATATATATATATATATAGAAATTCAAAATATACACTAGTTAGAAGTATATATAGTAAATTCTACAAAACTATAAGTCTTCTGCGAATATTCCAATATATCTGTTCTACAGGTGACCCACTGTGATCAGTTATCAATATACTATGTCAGGAATACCACAAAATCTAACTCAGAAAGCTTTTTGAAGATCATGAACTGCATAAGTTATAATACAGTCCACCATATGTGCAACATCCATCTTTATCCATTGTTGCTCCTCTATGTATTTATGAAACAGCCTGGGGGGTGGGACGTGTCCGGTTGTCCAAGTTAGAATAGGGCCAATCAGGGTGCAGCCAGCTTTGCCCTGCCCCTGCAGCTTCTGCCCTCCATCCCTGGACTCTAGCCTCTTTGCTCTCAGATGCCTCGGTGCCTGGAATCAGCAGCAGGCAAGGGGAGAGGGCCCTGGGCAAAGGGTTGTGGTGGAGGGTTTGCTAACGAGGGCCTCTTGGCCTGCTAGGCTGGTCCTGCTGACGGGGGCCTCCCGGCCTGCTGACTACCTGCTAAGAAGCTCTGTCCTGGCCCTGATAACGAGCTGCCCAGCCCCCGCCTGCCCCACTTGATTCGGCTGTGATCTGCAGCCCAAGGTGGCGCTTTCAAGGCCCGTTCTTATGAATGGGCTTTGTAGCTAGTACATATATAATTCCCCATGCAGCCATGTATCCAGAGCAAGCAGAATGTATTGATATGAGAGGAGAAGGCTGAATGGTGTACAGACCCATTTCCCATTTCCTTCAAACACCTTTTACGCTGCCACCATATGTCTGTATGGTGTGGTACGGTAATATGGTTGCTAAACTATTACCAGTTCATTTTTGATTCAAGAGTGGCACAAATATGACAAACAAGTGGTACTACCAAGTTTAGAGGAGCTCATTCCAGTTGTTGGTGCTTTTTTGTAAAATCTGAAGGTGAACTCACAGTGGAGAGCACAATATAGGTTGGCATGTACCTGGAAGAGTTTTGCATACATTTCCTTTAAGACATTATAAAGATGTGCCATGAGCCATATGGGTGGCTGGGCATACATTCAACTTGCAGTACTTGTTTGCCATGTCCCAAGCCAATCTGCAGGGGAAAGGGACATCCTGAAATGAATTCAGAATTTTACAGACAGACCACCTTTTTCTAAGATTTGCAGAGAAGACTGAGATAATCTGTGATGTATAAATGCAGTTGCCCCAAGACAAATACAACTGGATGTGAGCATTTGCTTTGAAGAGGTCAGGAGGGATCATCCACACTGAACTTCTCGTTTGTCCTTTTGAAAGACAACAATTTTCACACATCACAAAACTGGCCCTGGGAGCCCCTTTCCTAGTTTGATTTTGGGATGCAACTTTGATCCCTGAGAAAACACTGAAAAATAAGCAGGTAAAATGCACAAGAGGAGGAAGAAAGCAGTAGAACAACAAAAGGCTTCCAGAGCAAAAAAAACCCCAAAACTAAAACATAGTATGTACCTCAGGATAATAATTTACTGAATCATATCAACATATGACAGTATAGAGAGTAACACCAACCACAACCACGACAAGTTTATAGTCTAAATTTTAGCAGTATGGGAGAAAATAGAGGGAGGCAAGGCAATCGCCTTGCCAGAAGAAACATTAATGCAAATTAACAAATTGAAAAAGGAATGAGTGCTCTTGGAATCCTTTGTGTGGGAAAAAACAGAAATCTGAAAATAAGAAATGAAGTAATTAGCATGCATCCCTCCCCCCAGATAAATGAAAACATGGGGCAATGATGAGATTTATATTTTGACTGCTAGGAGCTAAAAGGTTTTTCCTCCAGTTATACACCCGTTGTACAAGTTTTTGTGAAAAAATATTTTCCCCCAAATATTCACAGATTACAACAGCTTTTTCTCCAGGTGACCTGATCTCTGTCAACTGGAGATAAACTGTAATCCAAGGAGATCTCCAGCTATCACCTGGAAGTTGGCAAGCTTAGGCAAGAGGGAGCTCAATGTCAATAGGCTTCTAAAACTGATTAGTTATGTTCAAAGGCTTCTTATTGTGGAGAACCTTAGGATTAAGTGCCTTATGCATGCCCATGTCTTCTCTATAAAGCACATAGGCAACTAGAATGTCAGTTAATTATAATTTATGAAAACATGTTTATATATGTAGACACCAGTTGTCCATGGACTGTCAATCAAAAAACAATCACAAGACTTTCAAGTCTAACAGAACTAGCAATTAATTAGGAGACTGCTTCTTTGGATAACAGTGGTTTATATTGCCTGCCTCCATGTCCCACTCCTGGTATTACTTGGAGACCTCCCATCCAAATAATAGCCAGGGGGACCCTGCTTATCTTCCAAGATCTGATTAAATTGGGCTAGCCTAAGCTATCCAGGTCATGGACTACTTACATTAGGGGGCATGTTTCTTTTTTAAGTATCATTTTTTTAATTCTCCTTTTAGAAACTTTAAAAATATTATTTGAATCTGGTACATGCCTTAGTCTCTAGACCATTCCATGATTTTATTGTTTTATGGTTTATTTTTAAATGTAGCTGGGACTTGGAAGTTTTGGGAACCATAATTCAATGACCCCAGCTTTGAATACCAACTTTTTATTAAGCACAAGAACAACAGAATACTGGCTACTGAAAATTGGATAAATCAACATGAACATGAAGGGTAGACACTAATATTGTTATGTCTGCAATAGAGTTTAAAACCAGAACTCAAAGAGAAAATGTTTCTGATGCACTGGAATGTTTTCGGGTTGAAGGGTGAGATTAAACTAAGGTTCTGCATACTAAGGTTCAGATATTTTAGGACTTGTGGCAAAGGTGACTTATTTTGCTCTTTCAAAGAAGTTACATGTAGTTCTGTAGTAACTTATTAAATTGCACTTAACACACATAGGCTGAACTTTGCTAGCATCAAAAGAGGGTAAATAATCAAAATCTGCTGTTCCCACTTTTCTTTTCGTTAACTTTTACATCTGGTAGAGGGGCTCACATTATGTTTGAAAAACCTGACCCTTCCTGTGCCTTCTCTGCATGAGTCACCCAAGCCTCCTCTAAGTCATTAAACTGGACTTCCCGCTGGAATAAAGCAGTAAAAACAAATGAGACACACCATTTCTATTCAGAGTTAGAAAAGTAAGGAGAGAAGACATTTCTGCAAGCCATTATTTACAAGGGGGGGGGGATTAAATTGCAAGAACCACTGTTTCCTTGAGGTTGACATACTGCCAATCTGCTATGTTATTTTATACACAGATATCTTAGCAGACATTTAGCTATTGCACAATAATGATTTTTCAGTGTATCCATAAAATATTAAGAAGGTGTGAGCAGGTGAATCAAATCAGATAAATGACTTATCACAGCTAGGTCTACTGGATCATTTTACATCAAGATACACAGAGATTCATGAGCTTGTTATCAAGGAATTGTGCAGTCCTAAACGTCATCCAGTTCAATGAGACCAGTCTGAGGATGTTATTGACTGGGCAATAAATCAATTATTTACATTCCTTTATCTTCTTTTTGCCTGAAAAATTATATACTATAATACTACAGGGTAAATATTTATTTATTTAGGATATTTCTATGATGTATTCTTAGACATGGGACATAAGCAGCATAAAAACAATCCATAAAACAGATCCCAGACCAGATGCAGACCATTAAAAACCTGATAAGACAAACCCCTTAATTCAGTATCAAGAAGGAAAAACCAAAGTTAATAGTTCTACTACTTGAAGATTTCAGAATAATCTCCAAATGTTTAACGAAGCTCAAATCATTTACTAAATCTGTAATTTACATTTATACATCTCCATTCTTGCTCAGCCTTTCATTTCTTCGATTTTGTTCCATCATAGCTTCCAATGTAAGGTGACCAGATTGTCCCACTTTTGGAGGGACATCTGGGGGTACCTGGCAAATTGTACTTACGTTGAAATTAAAATATATATACATTACAATACTATTTTTGCGTTCTATGAAACTTTTTGTTGCTCCATATAGACCAAATTTTTAATCAAGAACCCCAATGGGTCAATGGTGTCCCGCTTTACCAATGTTAAAATCTGGTCACCTTATTCCAATGTCACACTCAGAATATGCTGGAAAGAGGGAGGACACAACTTAAGTAAGTAATATGGCAACAGATATAACTTAACTTTAATATAAAACATGAATATAACAGTTCCAAACTTGTCTGCCAGCACTATGCCAAAGAAGACTGCTGTCCCCATATATTTCTTGGTCTCACTGCACAATGCACAGAGGAAACCAAGTGTCTTTAAACTTCAAGGAGTTCTTGCTGCAATGTGGAAAAAGAAAGATTCAGAGATTATGGAATAATCATCTCCAAATCGATCAATTTTCCCCTGAAGGTAAAACTGAAAGAAATAAAAAGTTGAACAGTTCCAGCTACAATGCTTGAAGTTTAAAAGAAAAGTACCCCCAGGGCACATTGTGGAATGATCCCTATCTCCTTCTCCTGGTGCTTATTAATAGGTCAGAGATCTCTGTTACATTCACACCATTCCCAGGTGATATCCCCAACTAAGGATGGTGACCTTTTAGTCCAAATAAAGAATTAAGAACATGAAGTTCTTTAAACAAAGTTTTCTTCCCTCATCAGCCATTTTGGAATCAGACTGCAGATTTGTCAAAATATTTCTGTATCATCTCTGTACTCCTGCTGACAACAGACGATATAGTATCCATAAACTAATAATATTTCTGCCTAAATTAGTAATGGTTTCACCCCTTTGTACACAAATGAACTGTTAAGATTATGAAATGCTATGAGAGACATTAACCATAGTCTAGAAGCACACACAAGCATCTTCAGTATCCTCAGAAATTACAGAATACAAGCATGCACAAGAATTATGTACTGGTTATCCTTTACAGCAGATCTGCTTCAACTCAACATGCAAACAGTTATTAAGTCTCAAGAGTTGAAAAGCAGTCTTAGGGTTTAACATGAGATTTACTTAAAGAAAAATAAAACAATATGGAGTAACAACCTGCCCTAGCTCCCAGATAGGTTAACGTATACACACCTTAAAAAAATACAAATAGTCTTATCTTCAGCTATCACGGTGGTTATGCTACAAATCACTCATACTAGAGTTAAATGTGAGATATGGGGCATGGAAAAACATCAGACCTTGTATATTGTCTGGGCTCATGTGTGATATATTTGCCTTTGTTTCCTAACATTTCAATATTTAAATTTGAATCATAATATTTTCTAAAAGCTTCTCCGATTCAGATTTTCCCATCATTGAATTTTAGTGGAAACGAGTACAGGGAGTAGAGATGCGAAGACAAGTGGAAAAAACACACAAAGCCCCAAACAAATGGTGTTTCACAGTGACTCTAGAACCACTTCATGGCTATATTTCAATAATATCAATTAGTAGTAAATTAATTGTCCCTCACTTCCCCTTAAATAATTCCCAGAAAAATAGCATGATTTTGTTTTTAGTTCCCCTAAAGCCTTTGCCTAATATTTGCCTATTGTGCACAATATCTCATTTAATTTCTCTGACAATCCCAACTACATTTTTTAGACTACTCAAATAATGCACTATAACTGCATTTTGTAGTCATCATTTTAGTCATCATAATATGAACACAATCACTTGACTTGTAAGGCCTCTGTATTGTATATTATAGTACTTTTATTATGCAAGTGTTCTATTATTTATCAGAATTTGTTCAGATATCTGTCCCATAAGATATCTCACTCATTCCATTTTAAAGATGGTCTGCAAGAAATCAGTTTACCCAGCAGTCAGATAAACCACAGCTGAGTCGGAATTTGAACCCACATCCAAAAGTATCCAGTGCATCACACACATTTTGACTCTCATACAGTATAATTTAACATACTACAAGCAGTAGTAGTTCATTGAGGCTGAGAATTCAGTAGCTAAAATTACTTTTTTTTTCCCCCATGGAAATGATGAGTGTGCATCATTTAATTTCTTAGAAAAAGTATCCGTTTTATACTGCAATGCAGACCCCTTGTCAAAGCCTCATATTCCTAGGCAACGGTCCCTTTATTCTCAAATAACAAATTGCAGAGAGGGGAAAACAAAACAAAAACCTCAAAAAAAATTTTGGCACCATAAAGACTAAAAACATTTATTGTGGCATAACCATTCAGGCACTAGAGACCGCTTTTGTCAAATTCCTCAACAGTCACATGATATTCAAGGGGGGGACTGTATTAGTGAGCAGGAGAAAGGACTGCATTCCAAGATCCAAGGGGAAAAAATCAATCATTGAGTGTTTTAAGTAACTGGCCAGAGTAGCTGGCCAGGCATTCTACCATCTTCGCCAGGCCTGGCTACTAGCGCCCTACCTGTCCTCTGAACACTTGGCCACAGTGATCGATGCGACGGTCACCTCCAGAATAGATTTCTGTAACTTGCTCTACACTGGCCTGCCTCTGGGCTTGATCTGGAAATTACAGCTGGTCCAAAATGCAGCTGCTAGGGTCCTCACTGGTACACCTTGGAGGGCCCATGTCCAGCTGGTGCTGAGGAAGCTGCACTGGTTGCCAGTGCTGTTCCGGATCCAGTTCAAGGTTTTGGTATTGACCTTTTAGGCCATACGCGGTCTGGGCCCCATGTATCTGAGGGACTGCCTGTCACCCTATGTCCCCCACAGGGCCTTACGCCCTGCGGGTGCGAATCTTTTGGTCATTCCCGGCCCCAGGGAAGCATGCCTGGCCTCTACCAGAGCCAGGGCCTTTTCAGTCCTGATCCTGACCTGGTGGAACGAGCTCCCGGAGGAGCTGCGGGTCCTACGGGAACTTTTAACTTTCCGCAGGGCCTGCAAAACGGAGCTCTTCCACCAGGTCTACGGGTGAGGCTGGGCAGCCAGGTAGATCGTTGCGCCCCCCCCTATAGAAGCGGTGGTAGCGTATTCCATCAGCACCCTCTCCCTTCACCCTTTTTCTTTTCCCTCCCCTTAGTGATGGTATTAGGTAGGCTAAATTGGGATGAGTTTTTTTCCTTCAGATCCTCTTATTGATTGTTGGTTTTATGTGAGATTGTTTTATTGTTATGGGATTTTATTGGGGTTTTAATGAATTGTAAACCGCCACGAGCCCTTGGGGAGTGGTGGGATATAAATCAAATAAATAAATAAATCAACAAAATATGCGCCTTTCCCGCAAAAAAGGAAATCATCAGTCTTTAAAGACTAATACCATTCTCTTACATATCTGAAGGTTCCAAGACCATGAAATGCAAGCAGCAGGAGTACATCTGTCACATTTCTACACAGATGCTGGCATATTTCAGGGAGGGTTTGATGGACCTACAGTATTCTTACATTTTACAAGATTTGATGGACCTACAGTACTCTTACATTTTACAAGATTTGGGTCCTATTTTTGATAGGTGTATGTGTTTGTACACCTGTTTATGAACTTCCAACTGAGTAAAACACTTCATTCAGCTGATGCTGTAGTCTAAAACAGATTCTCAGGTCAGATTTTCTGCTCATCAGTAAAAGTTCTGTCCTATCAGGATTAAACTCCAGTTTATTAGTGTACATCCCATCCAAGACTGCCTCCAGACATAAATTCAAGGTTTCTACAAACTGAAGCCATTCTCTATCTACACCAAAATAAATCAGGAGTATGGTAATTTGCCTAAGTAATGATATCCTTCTAAGCACTGCTACACCCATGGTTATTAAAGGGTATATGTGCTTAGGATGCATTGTAAGTTTTCTTCTAGTTTTCCTTTTATTGGTGGACTGTAGCAGGACAAAGATATACTGAAAATGAATCCCAATTAAGAAATGCATGCATGACAGGATGTTATTTCCTGACTTTTGTTAGGAGCACTATCTCCATCCCTCTCACAATCTTAACACCACGTTACAAGACTCCCCTATAGCGTAGTATTTGAAAATGTGGGTCAGAAAACAGCTATCTTATACGTGCCACCTAATACAGCCTTTGGGCAGGGACAGCTACACCGAAGTCCTGCCTACATTAATAGATCTTTCTTTCAAGCAATAGTTCCAAACCAAAAACAAACTGTGAGTAAGATCAGAAAATTAAGAGTTGGTCAGACATTAATGACTTACGGTAGCTTGGGAGAGACTGGCAATAGCCATGGCCTCACCCATTTCTTTTTCCGTACAGAGTCAAAGGTGGACTGAAACAGCAGAGCCCTCAAACACAGGTCCATTTTAAAGAGGCTTTTAATTTTTTAACAGAGGGTAAGTGCACAGAGAATGTAACTTCTGAGCAGAGCCTGAGTTAGAATGAATACAGGATCATAAATTTACACTGAAGCTCTTTAACTGCATTCAGTTTACAGAAGAGATGAACATGCCTCCAGAATTCATAAAAATCAATGCTTGCTACAAGCAACATCATCTTTGGAATATGCAGTATCTAATAAACCTATATTTAGATTACTGGATCAAATTAGCTTGGCACCAATTTACAAAAAGCATGGTGGGGTAGTCTGAAGTAAAACTAAATTTAGATTTAGCAGCCTAATTTAATCACCTGGAATTTTAAAAACGTATGTTTCTAGGGTTCCTTTGCACTTGTTCTGCTAATTGGAAAAAATGAAACAATCAGAAAAACATTTAAGAAAGTTGCTTCATACTGTTTCCAATACTGCTACTGAACTATTTGTTCTGTTTGTTTTGTAATAGAGCCAGGCCTCTAATCATAATACCCATGAAGATAGAATGGCCAATATACTAGTCCAATATACTAGTATACTAGTCCTGAAACTATTATACTTGGATACAAATAAATTCAATACAAAGTAAATTATTGATCAAATATTTAAAAATTACCAAAAGTTAGAAATACTTATGTATTTATTATATTTATATACCGCCCTCTCTGAAGGCTCTTATAATACATACACACACTTAATTAATAGATTCTTTCCAGAGAGCAAGATTGAAAAGCACTGGTCCTTTGGTGCTTCCCAAAAGCTTTTCATTATATTTGGAATATTTTAAGTTTGATTTCTCTCTTCTTCTCTAGGAACACTGACATGCCAAGCTTTTTAGGAGAGTCAATGCCTTTCTTTTAAAAAACGGTCCTTTTAAAATTTACTCAAGTGGCAGATGCATTTTAACCCTCATTTAGCATGGCAAGTTTTGCCCTCCAGCATGACCTGGGGTGAAATGGATCAGGAGCAGTGCTCCAGGAATTTCTCCTTTCGCTTCAGTTCCCCAGTTGCGTGATATTCAGTTTATGCTGCTTGCAGTCACTCAACTCATCACCCAGTTCTAGGTGAGAAATCACAGAGAATTACAAAGAGGCAGTCAAAGAACAATTGGAGGCACAAATATTTCTCTTGAGGAAAAGGATAAAGTTCATCAAGTACAAGTTGATTAATTTGAAGGACAAAGCAACAAGAGTCCATCTAAACAGAGCAAGTAGCGCTTTGTCAAGCTATTGAGTAATGCCTTAACTGAGAGTTATTTCAAGTGCAAAAAAGGGCTGGGCTGGATGACACTATTTACCCCACTGCAGTTGAATAACATTTTAATGGACAATCAAAGAATAGCGAACACAACACAGAAAAAATATATACTGCTATATCTGTAACAAAGTGTCATGTTCTGCTACTTTAATTTGTATGGCAGATTTTTCAGCACATTCTTCTGTTATTCCTTTTGCTCTTGCTGGTGTCTTTTTTCTTTCTACATGAACTAGTTGTATACTGGGTACAAAGTTATCCTGTCTTATTATACTGAATCAGACCACAGCCATATAATTCAGAACCATCTACTCGCAATAGTTCTGCAAAATTCAGGGCAGAAATATTTCCCTGTCTTGCTGCTTATTCTGTTTTGACATCCTTAATGCAACATGTGTTTGACTACTGGACTACAGCCTCTCCTCAAACACATATGTATGTAACCTCATGCTGTGACTTTGCTTCTGGAACTAAATGTACATGGTAGTGCAATGTTGTAGAAGCAGATCTCTGCTCCTTGGCTTGGACTATAAGAACCATAGAATCTTTCAAAATGGTATGGAAAGAAGTACAGATGAGTCACGCTGTTGTCTGTTAGCTGTGCTCACATTAAGTGTGAAGGGGCAATCTCCTGTTTCCTCCCCTTCTCATTGTGCCATTCTTTCTATCTACATCTGTATCCTGCTATTTTTCCAAAGAGGATATAGATCTGAAAACTTTTCAATAGCAGCCTTATATATAGTGCATTGACCTGAACCCAGAACTCCCAGAACATATGTCACTCTGTTCACAGTTCCCAGGGTCTATCCAGTAATTTCAAAAGACGTTTCTTATATGGTCCACCACATATGGATGATGCTTGAAGATAATGTGTAAGCACAAGGAGTGTAACCGGACTTCAGTGTCTTAGTGAAAACTGAAGTAATATCACAAGGGAATTAAGAAATGAAAAGGAATGTGACATGAAAACACTTTATTTCATACATTATGGCAGGTTAATGAGACTATGACTCGGCCAAAGGGTAGTTGCCAATGGAGCACCAGGAACTGTATCAGAAATTACTCTGATGTTGAAAATACGGAATTTCTAATATGTTTTCTGAAACTGCCCTGCATTCCTTGGGCTGGGATTTCTGGATTGCTTTGCAAGGATTTAGAATGTTTTAGTTCACTTCTAAGTAATTTGTTTGGAGACAAACATTTTTCCAGGTGACTTGCTAAGCACTGGAGGCTCATAACTGATATTATTCTAGTGATTCACAACCGGGGTATTTGGAGTGGGTCATTTTAACATTTAATAATCTTCCACTTCTCTTTGGCATTCTAAAATTCTTCACTTAAACTGGATTTACATTCAATATTCCAAGCACTGCTAAGAAAATTCACAAAAAATACATCATTGCTAGGGCATGTCCATCCTTAATGCCCAAAGACAATCCAATAAAATGCCAATTAGAAGAAGAGTTGGTTTTTATACCCTGCTTTTCACTACCCGAAGGAGTCTCAAAGCGGCTTACCATCACCTTCCCTTCCCTCTCCCCACAGCAGACACTCTATGAGGTGGGTGAGGCTGAAGAGAGCCCTGATATCACTGCTCGGTCAGAACAGCGCTATCAGGGCTGTGACAAGCCCAAGGTCACTCAGCTGGCTGCATGTGGAGGAGTGGGGAATCAGACCTGGCTCGCCAGATTAGGTGCTGCCATTCCTAACCACTACACCATGCTTAGCGTTTTCCCCCACAAAGTGTCCAGAACACTCCCCTTGATTTCTGTTCCCTGATTACTATGCAGTATTTTTAAAATAATAGTTGAACTTTTACATCTAAGTGAACATGCACAACTTGTAACCACATATGTTTGTTTATTTTTATTCAGTGAAAGGCACTAACATTACAGACGATACAGGTGAAATAGACAAACAGAAAGGCTCAATACTGTTCAATGGAATACAGAGGTTATCCACACTCTGGGTCAACTCAAACAAAAGCTACTCACAAATCATTTCAGTTATGCCAACTGCATTACCTGAGCATTCTGAGTGCAGGCATAAAACTGTAGTAAAAGGGAAAATTAAGAGCGCTTCTAAAAAATGAACCAGAAAAATCAAAAATAGAACTGTTGAGGGAAGCACAAAGTGATAAGTATTGTTTACCTGTCAGTTGACATTGATTAATCTTGTGCTCTGTGATATCACTCAGTGACTCAAACACCTGGAGGCAGATGTCACAGCTGTGCACAGCTTCTTCCTCTAACTCCTCCCCTTCTTCCGGCCTTTTCTTACAATCTATCAGCTCTCCATCTTCTGCCTTGTCTTCAAGTTTGCAGTTCAGATCTGAAAGAAAATCAAGACTGTGACCCCAGGGCATTTAAGAACACACCTTTTAAAAAGGAGGACTCAGAATGGATTGTTGTTGTTATTGTTGTTGTTGTTTACATTTCCCAACAAGCAAAAAGACTTCAGGCTGGAGACTGCAGAGGCAGAACATTATGCTACATTTTACTGCTCAATAAAGAAAAAGAGTCTATCCTTTCTATTCTCAATTATTTTTTGTTGCAAACTGCATTTCCTCTGCAAAAGAAACACTTCTGTTTCTTACAACTAATTTTGACAAGTTTAATACAACTATTCGGTTTTTTTCATTACGTGAATAATTCAAAAGACTAAGCCCCTCCTACAATTCAGCATTATCTAACAAGAGAGACAAAATGTACCAGCCAGTGAATTCAGGAGGTTTTGAGTTTCCATTACTATGTAAAAAAGAAAAAGAAAACCAATTGACTGCTATGAAAATGAAAGTGATTCACTTCACTAACAATACAATCTTAAGAATACTCTTCTGGGAGTAAGCACCTCTTAGTTCCTACTTAGACTTAATTCTAGTTAGGTGTAGCAGCAACAATGTTGGACTGGAGATCTGGGACCCCTAGGCTGAAATCCCAACTCTGCTGTGGAGACTTGCTAGGTGACCTTGGGCCAGTCATTTACTCTCAGCCTGGCCTACCTCACTGGGTTGTTGTGAGGAAAAAATGGAAGAGATTATAAAATGCAATGAATCCTCATTGGAGAGAAAGTTAGGGCATAAATGAAATAAAGCAATCTATTCAGCATGACCCCATCATGAGCATACTGAAATCTATAGACTGGGGCCATGAACTCAGAGCAAAGGTATTTCTACAAACTTTGACAAATCCCCAACCTCGGGTAAAAATTCAAAAAGGTATTAATTGACAAAGCAATGTTTGTGTATGTGTAAATATAACACAGCCACTGTCACTGAAAAAGTTGACCGAGAGGATGGAGCTTGGTGGTCAGAAGGGGAGGAGCCAATTGACCGTAAATGAACAGGCTGCATCAGAGAGACTGGCGGCTGTAGAAGTACTGAGGAAGGGAGTAGCCAATGATTGTGTGGGGGAGAGGCAGGAAGGGTCAACACTACAGGAGAGCCAGCATGGTGCAGTGGTTAAGAGTGGAAGCTTCTAATCTTGAGAATTCAGTTTGATTTCCTGCTCTTCCTCCACATGCAGCCAGCAGGGTGACCTTAGACTTCTCACCTTCCTCAGAGCTCTCTCAGCCTCACAGGGTGTCTATTATGGGGAAAGGAAGGGATGTGATTATAAGTCGTTTTGAGACTCCTTCAGGTAATAGTAGTAGTAGTGCTGTAATGAGCCCAAGGTCACCCAGCTGGCTGCATTTGGGGAAGCAGGGAATCAAACCCTGGTTGCCAGATTAGAAGTCGGCACTCCTAACCACTACAGGTAATGAAAAGCGAGGTATAAAAACCAACTCTTCTTCATTGGGAAGTAATCAACCCACAGTGGTACTTATGGTTGAGCAAAAGGCAAAGAGAGTAGATGGCAAGGAGAAGAAAGGAAAGGTGCAGCAGTGGAGAAGAAAGGGAGGGAAAGCCAGTGGGGTGGCAGAAAGAAAGCAGGAACCAGTGGGGGAGGGTGCACCACCATGTATATCAGCCAAGCAAACAGGGGTTCTATGCTGTGAGGGAGGGGAGAAGGGAGGGCAGGAGACACAAGTGAATGCTGTGGGGGAGGCCAAGAGAGGAGAGAGCAGGCTGCTGGGAAGCAACAGAATGAAGACAAAAGCATGTGTGGGATTTCCCCCAACACACAAATCTTACTTCTTGTAAATAAATCACCAAATAATCAGTTTATCACCAACTAAACTCTGTCCCCAGAGAAACCCCACCTGCCTACTCCATGCCTTAAAATTACATTTGAAATTATTTAAACTGGCTGTTAATTAACCAACGTACTAATGTGCAGTGGATAACTAACCCATCTTCCTAAAACCCACTGCAGTCAGTGGGCTTAGAAGCGTAAAATTCTGCTTAAGTCTGCAGTGCAAAGACCTTCATATTGTTATCGGCAGGTACAGCAAGGATTAACTAGATAATCTAGTTGTAATTCTGTAACAGCAGTGATGAGCCCATCAAATCAAACTGGCCATCATAAAACTCTTGCACATTGTAGAAAATAAACTCTACCAGCACTGCTTCAGGGGAAGAAATATATCTTGAAATGGCCTGAAAATATAATATGACCCAACAGCATTTTGGTTCTGCAGCTGAATATCATTAGTATGCCACTGGCAACACAATACACCTTTGTTTAAGCCACCTGATACTGCCCTGACTCTTCTGAGCCAATGCTTCCTTGGTGTAGTGAAGTGGCTACAGGTGAACTCGCTGAAACTGAATCCTGACTAGAAATAGGTGTTGCTGACCAGTAAGGTTGAGGTTCTAGAGACTTTGGTGCACCCCATACTTGACAGGGTACAGCTGAGCCTTACTGGAATAAAAAAGAATCATCAGAGAAAGCCTATCTGTTCCCCTGAGCAACCCTTCGTCAACAGAATCTGAAACTAGACCACTAGAAGGCAGACCTTATTTTCTCCCCCAAAACTTAATAAATCTCAGTTATTTCATGTGTACAAGAGCAAAGAGATACCCAAATAGGAAACAGCAAGAGCTTTTTACATAGCATAAGAGCACAAAGTGTTGCTTTCTACAAAACTATGCATTAGGTTTATCTAGGGATGGAGATAGTGCTCCTAACAAAAGAGAATGCTGGCAGGGGCTTGTGGGAATTGTAGTCCATGGATATCTGGAGGGCCGCACTTTGACTACCCCTGATCTAACCCAATATTAACACTATAGACTCTGGTTACCAACTACAGAAAACTATAATTGGTAAAAAGGTAAAGGTATCCCCTGTGCAAGCACTGGGTCATGTCTGACCCTTGGGGTGACGCCCTCTAGCGTTTTCATGGCAGACTCAATACGAGGTGGTTTGCCAGTGCCTTCCCCAGTCATTACCGTTTACCCCCCAGCAAGCTGGGTACTCATTTTACCGACCTCGGAAGGATGGAAGGCTGAGTCAACCTTGAGCCGGCTGCTAGGATTGAACTCTCAGCCTCATGAGCAGAGCTTTCAGACTGCATGTCTGCTGCCTTACCACTCTGCACCACAAGAAGCAAATTTTTTTTTAATGTGCATCGTTCTTCTGTTTCACAGGGAACACCTGCAGTATGTACTGCTAGTATCCAAATTGTGCGATGCAATGCAGACCTTATATTGCTCAAAAGTGACAAATGCTGAATAAAAAGGAAATACCCTCTTAACTTCCTGTAACAAACGATCCATATCCCAAACTTACTCCTGAGAACATTCCAAATCTCTGCTGCAATCTCAGCCAAGCCATTAAAAATACCACTAGGTTATAAGCAGCTGAGGAAAAGAAATAATTGTCTTAACTGTTGCAAACTGACCCCGACATCATTAAACACTTGTTGGAAGGCAGCATGTGCACATTGCATACTATTAGATGTTCAGCTCAAGCTCCCAGTTTCATCTCATAAAACTGACAGCACTCAGGGAAATATGGGCACTGGGTCTGAATTTTAACATGACTATTTAAATGCTGCACATAAAGTTTACAGACCTGTTTGTTTTAAAATAAGGGTAGAGTTTGACTCTGCTTTAAGTAACATGCTAGAGGGAAGAAAAGGATGCAACAATGCTCCCTGGTTATTATTCATGAATTCTGGCCCTTAACAAGAATCCAATAATACAACCAACATGCTCACATACACACATGCATGAATACTCACACACAGACAGTGTTAACTCAGAACAACTGTTTATGTCAATGTGTTTTACAAAGATCTAACTAGATATTAACATTATAATTATTTTCCTATTTATATAATGGAAGCCATTAGAAGGGAGAGAACACAGTTGCTTCCACTTATGCATTCACAGATACAATTCTACTGGGAAAGGAGTTGGCCAACTTAGTCCCTTCTGCTGCAAGTTCAGAATGTATGCTTTAGCAAAATGCTATGTTAGTTTTTAGGTCAACTCTTAAGGGGAAAACCTGTGAGACCTGGGTTCAGTCACAGCCTCAGTGTAATGAGTGGTGGCAGCCTCTGCCTCTCTTGATGAATATATTTCCACTACTACATTTTTTGGGAGAGACTTTCACTATAAAATAAAGGCAAAGATATTTTGAAGCTACTGAGGATCTGAGAGATGGTAGGAGCCACTGTCTAAATTCAAAGAAGACAGGATAAATTTGTTCAATAGCCAGGCATCTTATAATGGGGAAGGATGACTATACTGGGGGCAGGGGCTTTGGATACCAGAAACCCATCATTATAAACCCTGAGGCTCACTGTGTCTGATTATTTCATAGGTGGGGTCCAGCAACATCATTGGTTGGGGCATGGTAATGTCACATTTAACACTTTGACCGATTCCACATGGAGGCACAAACATCACACTGCTCCCTGCTTGCAAACGCCCAAAGCCCTGAAATAAGGGTTTTTTTAATGAACTTCCACATTGCTATACAGGAATACCACAACACAAAAGCATTTTTAATTTTAAAAAATCAACACTTCTGCATATCTATGGAGAAATACCAGAACAATAAAGCATTCCCCCCTTTTTTTGGGGGGGGGATTAATGGTGTTTCAGACTCTGTATTTTGTTAGATTTGTGAGAGCCTAGAAAAGGTAACTGGACCCCGAAAAATGATTGTATGTAAACAGTAAGGATTAAAAACAAAGAGCCAGATGCCTAACTGATCAGAAGAGGGCTGCTTCATCATGCACCCTTTCCCAGTTCATTCCCCATCTCCGGAAAATACAAATAGGACTGTGTTTTGCCTGCCTCGTCCCAAAATGACCATGCACCATGAGGAGAGCATTTTATTTGAACTTCAGCAAATTAGCTTTGCGGTCATGCAGCAACGTGGACCACACCGTTTAAAAAAAATACTCAGAGCAGGAAATGGAGAGGAGAGGGCAGGTGCAAAGGTGGGCAAAATGCTGCAGGGACTGTTGCATGTTTCTCCCTCCACACAGGCTTACCCTTTGTTGCCCCCTGATGTGAAGCGAGATAACAATTGGCAAATCCAGTTTTGGCAATTTCCCTCATCTCGAGGAAAATCAGGCCAAAACTCGAGCCAGCCCCTGGACAGCCTTGGGATGCAGAGGACATCATGTGGAGGAAGCTCTAAAACCCACCAGCAAGCAGAGACTCTCCAGGGGTAGATTCCTCATGCGGAATCCATCTTTATATTTAGACTATTTCCTAACACCACTAGGTATGCAATGTACTATTTCATCCTGGTCCTGGGAAGGGTAGATGACCCAACCTCCTGGGTCCTTCTATATATCTATATCTATAAGGGTAAAGCTAAAGGTATCCCCTGTGCAAGCACTGGGTCATGTGGGGTGACGCCCTCTAGCGTTTTCATGGCAGACTCAATACGGGGTGGTTTGCCAGTGCCTTCCCCAGTCATTACCATTTACCTCCCGGCAAGCTGGGTACTCATTTGACCGACCTCGGAAGGATGGAAGGCTGAGTCAACCTTGAAGCGGCTGCTGGGATTGAACTCCCAGCCTCATGGGCAGAGCTTCAGACTGCATGTCTGCTGCCTTACCACTCTGCGGCCTCACTTCAAGGAGGACGTAGATAAAATTGAAAGGGTACAGAGGAGAGCGACGAAGATGATCTGGGGCCAAGGGACTAAGCCCTATGAAGATAGGTTGAGGGACTTGGGAATGTTCAGCCTGGAGAAAAGGAGGTTGAGAGGGGACTTGATAGCCCTCTTTAAGTATTTGAAAGGTTGTCACTAGGAGGAGGGCAGGATCCTGTTTCCGTTGGCTGCAGAGGAGAGAACACGCAGTAATGGGTTTAAACTACAAGTACAACGATATAGGCTAGATATCAGGAAAACAAATTTCACAGTCAGAGTAGTTCAGCAGTGGAATAGCTGCCTAAGGAGGTGGTGAGCTCCCCCTCACTGGCATTCTTCAAGCAAAGGTTGAATACACAGTTTTCTTGGATGCTTTAGGATGCTTAGGGCTGATCCTGCGTTGAGCAGGGGGTTGGACTAGATGGCCTGTATGGCCCCTTCCAACTCTATGATTCTATGTCTTGCTAAAATTGTTGCCACCAAGAGATACTTTCATAGATAGGAACCCTAAGGAGCAAGTGGCTAGTGGTTCAAAAGGGGCTTTCATAAGTGTAGCCAAAATCAGGATAATGACCACTGGTAAGCCCCTTAGGAACCATTGTATTGACTTATGAGAAAACACTGTTAATCCCTGAATCTCTTCATGGAACACAGTAATGGTTGCCAAAGGAAACAAACTCCCTTAAGCTAAGGACACTTAATGGTCCAGAACAATTGGAAGGGGACAGGTAAAAGGGCAAACTGTAATAGGATACCTACTTTTCAAAACAACTTCATTTCAGGCCATACAAGTATCTAATGGAGGGTTTTCTGGACTGTAATAAAACCTCCTTACCTTCCTGTGAAAAGATAACCTTCAGGAATTAATCCTCCAAATTACCAAGGGAAGGCATGCCACATTGACCAATTATGCACTGGGAACTTTACTGTCCCAGCTTCTATGCAGGAGCACAAATTGGGGGCAGATGAGGTGCACTGGGCCAAATGCTCCCCTGTGTGGGTACAGGAAGAGGTGGGGCAACCAGCCATGACTAAAACTCCAGCCTACAACCCAGCATGAAACCTCCAGTGCATAAACGGTCATTGTGGTGCAGAATGGACCTGCAGACCAGAAGATCTGGCACCACTGGTGATACTCCCTTTGGGCCAAATTGAGCAACTCAGAAAACCAAATTTATCTCACCCAAAATGGTGCTACTAAGAAAGCCTCTGTGGCTTTGGCCCTCATGTGCTCCAAGTACCCTCAGCAGTAATGTGTAAGAGAAAAAGGCATAATACAGTGTCCTGGTCAATGGAAACTTGAAAGTGTCCCCTAGAGCAGTGGTCCCCAGCCTTTTTATCACTGGGGACCAGTCAACACTTGACAATTTTACTGAGGCCTGGGGGGGTAGTCTTTTGCCGAGGGACGCTGCCACCGCCTGACCCCCTGCTCCACTTGCTTTCCCGCCGGTGCCCCTGACTCCCCGCTGCCCGCTGGGGGTGCTGTCAGCAGCAGCTGTGTAGTGCCATGCCGAAGGGGAGCCCCAGCTATGGCAGCCGCCGGAGAGCACAAAAGGTGAGCCAGCAGCAGAGTGACAGGGCAGCCCCCGAGGCAGCAGCTGGGGAGGTGGACAAGGAGGAGCCGCGGCCCAGTACCGACTGATCTACGGACCGGTCCCGGTCCCTGGACCGGGGGTTGGGAACCACTGCCCTAGAGAATTCTGATTGCTCCCTACTAAGTAACAGAATAGTGGTGCTTTGCTGGCCTGAGCCATGCTGAACAGGTCCACTTGAGAGTACCCCGACTCCTAAAAATCCAATCCAGGTATTTGTAGGGACCATTCAAAATTGGACTGATGGACCCTGCTCAACCTGTCTGCCTCAGTGTTCATAGCTCCCGCTATGTGAATCGCGCTGGGCAAGACCTGAATCAGATGTGCCTCTTGTCAGATAGTGAATGCTTTGTTGCAGACTGGAACCAAGGTGGTCCCACACTGCTTATTCAAGTAAAACATCACTATTGTGTTGTCTATATTCTTTTCCACTTAAGAGAGATAAGAGAGTTAGGGCAAACTTGATTACCTGCAGTTCCAATACATCAATATGTAAGCCCACCGAAGACTCATCTGGACTCATCTTCCTTCACAATGTGCATGCACACACACGCAAACACACCAGGGGTCATCTGAAGTCAGAGGAATCTCTTGGATCCAGCATCCAAAACAGACACCCTGGAATAAGTTATTGTCCCATGTCCACCACAGTAGAGGTCTTTAAACAACGCTTAGAATTGAGAAACTGTGAAAATGGGGGTGGTCCATACGGTTGTCCCTTTTTACAAACCAAAGCTGTAAATCCCATGTGCCATCGCAGAAATGGGATTACAACTATAATAAAAGCCATAAACCCCAACAGACATTGTATGGACTAAACTGGTTGCCATCAGGCCTTAAGGAGCATGTGAACCATGGCACAGAGAGATCTTACTCAATTTGGGGGCAGCATGCCTTCCCCATAAGTGCGTCTAAAATGAATCTAATGAATTTGACTCTCTAAGTGGGGACAAGATAGGACTTCTCCATATTTACCATTAACCCCAAATCCCCACATAAGTTAGGAATACAAAGAAACTTGGGGCCATTCCGCACCGGGATCCATGTAGCAAATTGTTTGCTGAACGAAAAATCGCCATTTTAAATAGTGGAATTCGACGTAACGCATACCTGCCTTTGTAGTGGAATCCAGTTGCGTTTCTATCGTTTCCCACAGGGTTCCGGTCTCTGCAAAAATCGCTAGCCAGGAAGCGCTATTGCTAAGCTGTGTCCCACCCCTGGCCGTCAAGCAGCCAATGGGCGGCCGTTATCATGCTCCCAAACAGCCCCTTTCCCTTTAAGGAAGGTTTAAAAAAAACACACACATACCCGTTGCAACGAATATGCATTGATTCGTTGCAACGGAGAGACCCATCCAGCTAGCAGGTGGTGTTTGAGCTGCCGTTTCATCGTTGCCATGCTCCCCCCGAGTGAAAAAAAAATCCCCCCCCCTCACAGGCGCGATTTTCGGCCGAAAACAGTGTGAAAAATAAAGTGAAAATAAACCAGCAAACGGGCCTTTGCGATGCTTGTGCTTGGTGACTTTAAACCGAGGGGCTGCAGCCAGGGAAGCCTCGCTGGGTAAACGAAGGCTCGCTGGTGTGTTGATCTCCGCTCGCTCGGAGAAAAAAAATGGCGATCACTTCGCCAGAAGATCATAGGAGAGAGCCAGGGGGAGGGACTTTGCAGAAACCGCAACAATGGTAACGCACAGAACTTTCCCGCTATTGTTGCAGATTGGTTGCAGGAGTGTAGCGCTTTCCGGAGGGTGAATCCACTTTTTGGGATTTCCCTGAAAGCACTACAACGAAGCACTTTTTGCAGATTGGTTTCAGGAGTGTTGCAGATTGTCAACGATGTTGTGCATAATGGCAAAACATAATGGCAACGATGTTGTGCATAATAGTAGCGATTTCAATTAGTAACCATTGTGCTATTTTGGACGAATGCGGAACGGCCCTTGTATTCAGGGAATCCAAGGAGTTGGCTATCAACAATCAATCATCTAATTAGTACAGCCTTGATTCTGCGGAAAAACTACTGCCGCTGTACATTTTGCTATACAATATCCCCCTTCCCTAAGAACTCCATTACTGGTTGCCTTTGCCTCCTGTATAATGGGGCTGAATATTCATGTTGCCTTTGGCCAAACCTCTGCCTTTGGGTCACAAGAGCCAGAAAGGAGCCAAATTAATTTTGCTGTTTGCCAATTCTTCTTCAAGGTGACTAGGTACCAATCAGTAGAGTGAACAAAAGATGCTGTTTTCTCACACAGAAGGCCTTCCACCCAAACCCTTGTTTCAACTGACTCTTGGGTGCTCCAAGTCCTGCACAGGGGGCTAATCCCATTGCGCCACATAATTCAGTGACCTGTAGTAGCATTGCTGGTTGGCTAGCCTCCAGGACATTCAGGATGGAGTGGTGGAACCTCTGCCTGGTCATCATTAGATCCTAAAAATGAGCCAGAAAAGGAATGGGGATGTGGAGGTATGCAGGGACAGAGCTTTCGGAGGGACTAGAACTGAGCTTCCAGGTTAGGAATGAGACCTTTCTTTATAATTTGTCTTATTGGGTTTTTTGGGCACTAATTCAGAAGATGGTTGGACTTCCTTGAAGGATCAAGAGAATACATTTTTAACATACTTTTATCCTTCAGAGTAACTGAGGAAACACGGAGGAATCCTTTGCAGGAGATTTCATAAGCACCAACTGTACCAATGAGGGACACAACCCAAAACCCTTGTCAGCAAGTAGATCTGACAAACCTGGAACCAGATCAGATGGACCCATGGTCTTGATCAGTCAAGGACTTTTTCCATAAGTGGTTAGCTTGGAGGTTCAGTCAAAGAAGTACTAGCATACTGTACAAATCCCTACCATATGTTTTCCCCCCAAACAGAGCAGACTATGCTCATGTCCATCAGTATTAACCATTTTGGTGCCTCCTTTGGTACATTTTTTGAAGAGAGTCTTGGATGTCAATACAGCAGAAACACAGGCAAACACACTGCAATTCCACCATCCACCATCCAACCAAAAGTCAACGTACTAAAGAAAAAAAGTAATTTTGCCAAAAATTCCCACCGAAATAACTAGGCTACAACTGCAATTTAATAAAGCACACTAGAAGTATATGTTCCTCTTGTGGTGAGAAAAAAAGAAACTGAGGGAGAGGGGCTTCCTGCTCTCGGATCACATTATGCAAATGGTGGGAAAACCCGTGCACAGCTGACTCCAATGGCGAGAGGGATGCAAAATGGCAAGGAGAAAAGGAGAAGGGAACAGAATAGAATGAATGAGATCAGGGCACATTAAAACTGACTCAGCAACACCTGGCTTGCAGCTCACCCCTATTCCTTCTAGACAAACTAGACCCCCCAAAAAATCCAACACCAAAAACACCTGCTTGCACATTTCCTCATACTTTAAAAAAAAATGAATCTGTGAATTTAGAGGTGGGACATGACATATTTGGGGGCCACTGCACCCATAGTTATAAGATGCATTCGAACTACTCATCTGACACCTCACTTGAGAACGTTCTAATCTATAAAATAGCTGCATGGTTCTAAGCTTCCCCGCAAACAGTCATGAAAACTAACTCCTTTCCCACCCCAAAATTAAAGCTATTATCATACTCCATGCTTAAGCATCAATTACATGTACACAGGATACAGAGAAAAATGTCATGAGGCAACAGGCAGAGAATGGAGGATATAGATGCACAGATATTGAATCCATCATCCAACAGCGCTTGCTTCCCTCAACACTGGGGAATCCTCCCTGTATATAGATCCTTTCCTGCATATTTGGGGATATTAGAAGACAGTTCTCTTAGAAGAGCCTTTATTCTAGCACGGCTAAATATCCACCCTTCCTGTGTATCTAGAGGCCACCTTTTAGACACTCCCTTCGCCAAAAGGATGCGGTGTACCTGATACTTTACATCACCTATCGGTGGAATGCCCTAGATTTCTCCACTTACAAGAATCACTGGCCAAATACTGGAAAAAACTGAAATCCATTAGTGTAGATGAAAATGACACAATGCATAGAATCCTAGACAAAAGGGATCCGGAGATCATCAAAGAAGTAGCCAAGGATTTATTAACAATACAAAGAGTAAATTATTAATGCTTGAACCCAATACCAGCTAAATAACTAACCTCTGTGAACCCCACTGTACATCAAAATATAACCATCTTGTAATACATATACTATGGAAGGACTGTATATATCATTTAATTGTATTCTTCTGGCACTACTATTTTATTCTTTATGTTTTATTATGCCAATAAAGGTATTCTCTCTCTCATGTCCACCTCTTTCCATTACAATGAGAAAGGGGTTAATAAGAATGATCACCTTGAGGTTTTACTGTTTACCCCTTCCATTGAGGGATAGATGGGCTTCACAAATACAGCAAGAAAAATACAGTCCAAGAGGATAAGGTTACAAACCTCAAGGTAGGGCTTGGACTTCTGTTGGAATTATAACTGAGCTTCAGATTACAGAGACAGTTCCCCCAAAGGAAATGGAACTTTCAGAGGGCAAATCGTTTGGCATCATACCCAAATATCACCAGTTACTGCTTCTAAATCACCAGGAACCTCACCAGCTAGAGTTGGCTACACTAATTGCTCAATGCATGAAAGAAATGCTTGTCACTAGGACAGATCTAACAGATCTCCCCTCTCCCCAAGCAGACAACTGCCTTTTCCTGGCAGAGACAGCATGGGAAGTCAGCACAATGGAATGGAATATGTCCTTACCAGACTGTTTCTCTAGCATGAGCAGAGGAAAACAGTGTCTAATATCATATAAGAACTTCTTTACATTGAGTTAATAAAGTGTGGAATTCACTGCCAGAGGATGTAATGATGGCCACAGGCATACACAGCTTTAAAAGACAACTTGACAGATTCCTGGAGAAAAGGCCTTTCAGTAGCTACTAGCCATTGTGATTAAAAAGAACCTCACGTTCAGAGGCAATAAACTCTGAATAACAGCGCAAGGAGGCAACATCAGGGGAAGGCCTTGGCCTCTGTGGCCGGTTATTGGACTTCAAGAGAGAGTAGCTGGCCACTGTTTGATAAAGGATGCCGAACTACTTGGACCATCAGTCTAATCCAACAGGGCACTTTTTATGTTCTTATGACCCAACTCAAATTGCCATTTGGAAATCACTGCTCTGTATAGCACAACCCAAGTGTGTATATCACCATCCCACTTGTATAAGATTTCCTAATGCAAAGGGAAAAACAAAGTTTGATTTGGCTTGGAAATATATTCTTCTAGCTATTAATATAATACATTAATGAACTGCTGTTTTCTGTTCCTGATTATGTTAAACATTATTTATAAATGGAAATTTAAGTAGTATATTTTTCCCATTACTATGTGTCCTGGCAGGTGGTTTTCTCTTCTTCCTTCTCATAAGGGATGTTATTGCTGTAACTTGGCCTAATAAAACTGCAACACTGGAGGAAAATGAAAAATTGCAAAGGCTTAAAAGAGTTAGCAGCAATAAACCCATGGACTTCAATTAATTTCCAGTAAGAGATTGGTTTAAGTCCAACCAGCAGAAATTCTATTCTATCCATGTAAAAATTAGGTTTCACCACATTTACTTTTTATAACCTATATAAAAGTCAAGTTAAAAAAGTAATGAATATCTAAAAGCCATCTCAGCAGACTGGCAAAGGCTATTGGTATGCTTGAAACTCATCTTGCATACTTCTTTCCACGCGACAAAGATCCGTAGCTGATCAAGAGCCTAAAATGTCAAGCTACCAGGAAAAAAGCCCAGTTTCCAGTCCATTTGACTGTGTTTTAATGGACCTCCTTCCAAGCCACTTCTGCATGGAAAAGTGCTGGCAAAAGAAAGGAAAACTAAGAGATCATGTGGTTATAATTATTACCAGGAAAGGAATATTTCTGCAGTTCAGCGGTGAAGTAAAACTCTGTCGCTGTCTGCTCCCAATAGTGTCCATCACAAAACAACTGCCTCATTAAATCTCTGCAGTAAGATTAATATGCCGTAGCTGCACTACATTTATAACTTGGTACTCCATAAAAAGCTCACTTAATGGCAAGAGCCAGAGCTCTGATACAAAAGTATTTCTTGAAAAATTGTGAGTAGTATGCATTAAGCTCCTTATACAACTTCATTTCAGTACTGCCAAAAACTTTATCTGCATGAAAGCTTTAGAAAATACGTGCAAGTCGACATATGAATAACCAACGAATAAATCACATATTAATAAGTATCTCTCTAAAACCTTTTCAGACATACACGCAACTCACATGGGGCAGGGTTGACAATTCTGACCTGGGCTATTCCCAAAGATTTGGGGGCAGGACTGTGGAGTTTAAAGGAGGGAGCTCACCAGGAATGTGATCCCATAGAGCAGGGGTGTCAAACATACAGCCTGTGGGCTGGAATCGGCCAATCTGCCCATTCCACAAGCAACTGGTGTGAGGGAGGGAACAGGAGGCTGCTTGGGGGAGGGGGATGAGTGGATAAAACTACTCTGATTGGGGCTTCTGTGTGATGGAACCACCTCATCCACAGCAGTCAAGCAGAACACTTTCATGCCAGTTCAGGGTTCCAAGGCCAGGTTGCACTCCAGTTTTCTTGGACTGCAGTTTCAGTGATGCTGTCCCACAGGGCGGCAGGGACTGACATTCGGATATGGAGGAGCGCAGACAATCCTCTGCTAGGGCCTGACATATTCATGCCCCACCACTGGATGATCTGACCGCATTTGGCCTGGGGCACTTGCTGCCATGTGAGAGATGGTACAGCTTGAGGGGGTGGCACAGTTTGATCTCTGGCTTTAACCACCAGCACACCTCCTGCATAGATTGTCCAGAGGCCTTGAATGGTGGCAGCAGCCACTGTACAGGCTTCCCTGTCTTCAACAGTACAGATTTTGTTTTTTTAGCCTTTGAATGTCACGTGTTTGATACAGTTTTATTATTATTATATTGGTACTATTTTAATTCTAGTAATAGTAGAAATTATGTCATTTAATATTCCAGTAGGTGCGATGTTTCCCTGTTTCTGGCCTGTTGCAGCCGTAACTTCTCCTTTCCAGGGCCAATTTGCTTCTCCCTTTCATGGTTTACTTTAGCCATAGTTACTGTTATGTGCATCAGCACCGCTCACAGTTAGTGCTCAGAACCAATGATTAAGACAAACTTGTTAGGTGCCCATTTAAATTTAACACTATGTATGCAGCACATTCCTGATGCCTTAACCTTGTTTGGAATACTAGAAACAGTATATGAGTACCAGACCTCACTGCAAAGACACAGTATTACTATTGGCATGTCACACTTTGTAGTTAAATTGTTTTAGTTGCTGTATGCTGCTCTGGAGAGGTTTAATTAGTACTGTAGCATGATACTTTATAAACTAAATATTCAAGATGCATAGTATGGCTTGCTGATCATTAGTGTTTGCAACAGAAAAATATAGCATCTAGGATATTCTCTGGAAGTGGGAGAGATGGGGTATCTCAGAACGGAAAACATTACGTCTTCAACAGGACAAAAGTACTAGTAGCTGAAGCAGATAGCTCTTCAGTCTGATATCACAAACATATCAAAATACAGCCTTGAATGAGAATATGACACATGAAGCTGCCTTATGCCAAACCAGGCCATTAGTCCCTCAAAGTTAGTATGGTCTACGCAGAATGGCAGCAGCTCTTCAAGGTCTCAGGCTGGGGTCTTTCACATCACCTACTATCTGCCTGATACTTTTAACAGGGGATGCCTGGGACTAAAACTCGCACCTCCTGCATATCAAACAGATGCTGTACCAGTGAGCCATACCCCTCACATATATTTATACATATTTAGGGTAAGGTGCACTGGTTGCTGCACCTGTGTAATTTGATAATAGAATATTCTGCAATTACACCAATCCAGATACACACATTAAGATTTTTTTAAAAGGAAGAGAAAATTATGCTATAAGAAAGTGGGCAGTGAATTAATTTTAATACCTGGGAAAGCAGCAAAAAAAGGAGGACAGCCCTGGCCCAGGCAAGCCCAATCCCATCAGATTTCAGATACTAAGAAGGGCTGACCCTGCCTAGTATTTGAATGGGAGATCTCCAAGGATTTGGGTGGTATCCCCTCCAAGGAAAACTAGGGTCATGTCACGGAGGCAGGCAATGGCAAATCACCTCAGCACTTCCTTTGCCAGACAATCCTTGGATCATCTGGCTATACTATATACATCATACAATAAATAAGAGAGGACAATCCCATTTTTGTCCTCTTAATAGAGTATTCACAGAATTTTATTTCTTCTAAAGGAATATGCACATTTCTATATCAATTAATAACTGATCTATCATTTGATTCCATATCCTGATTTATTTAAAAATAGTTAATTTGCCTTACTGAACTATCAAAATAAAGATAACATGCAAAGGCAACCAGAAATTTAGAGAAAAGTATAAGAAAAAAAGATTAATGAAAAGAATCTAATTTACAAAGAAAAATGTTCTGGTAATTAATTCACCACATACGTTTATATGACCATTTATTACTTTAGAGGGAATTTTATAATTAAAAGCTTTAAAATTTGGCTTAAACCTAAGGAAAGTGCAATCGATAAAAGTAAAATTTTCATTTTAGGGCTTCTTCAGGCCCTACTCTGAAGGTCCATAAACAAATATCAACAAAGCATATGGGACAGTGATTTTGTTGAGCAGACTTTTTAATTAAATATTATTTTGGAGAGCAAGTGATCCAACAAATTAAAGAACTGAATTATTCCTTAAACTGTATATTTTTTAAGCAGAAGCAAATAAAAGAAGTCATTGTAACAAACAACATGCTATTAACCCCCTTATCACTGTTTGTTCTAATGAACAGGTCAGATATACAACCTAAAATCTTGCCAGTTGAACTGTGGATTTAGCTGCAAAACTCCCAGTGACTTAAATGTAGGGCTCAGTGGCTGCTGGCAAATTCAATGGATTAGGAATTGAACTACACGGTAATTTATTAAAGCAACTACCCCGCAGAGACACTGGCCACAATCCAGAAGTGTGCATGCACCACATCCACATAGGTGCATGTTTCTCTTTTTATCCCATCATCGTTCCAAATTCTCACACAGTTTTCAGGTTCCACAATCTTAAATAACAGTTTAATATCACAGGGTTGATGGGAGAGTTGGAATCTAAAGGGTCCAATGTACTAATGCACACAGATGTGGTTCAGAGTTTTGTTTGATCGTTTGTTTTAAAGTCACAATCTGTATTTCCAGATAGCAGGGGATTCTTGTCTGCAGATAAAGCGTCTTAAATGTTAAAACATACGCATTTTCTCATGAATGTTGTTCTTCTATCAAACTAAAACACTCCTGATGTTTTAGGTGAGGAAAAGCATTGCGTAGTGCAGAAACTGAAGAGTTTATTATTTGTCTTCATTTCAAATTGGTAAAAGCAGGTGTTAAGGCAAAATCCAATAAAGCAAGAGCAAGGAAAAATATGTTTCATATTGTTCTATAAGCCAACAAACCAAAGTCTATTGAAGGAACTCCACGTTACCTGTCTGTGCAACTGCCAGTCCCACACCTCCCTGATGGTCCTCAGATTCATTTTCTTCTACTGTCGGAATAATTAAAAACAAACAATAATAACACTATGTTAGGTAGAACCTGAAAATGGCCCACATTATTTCACTACCTTTTCTTCTTAAGGTTGCAACATGATAAAGAGATTTTCAAAGGAAGGAAGACCTTGAATGTTATCTCAGGGCAGCAGGGGCCCCCTCCCACCAAAAGTGGGGCTTTAAAGACAAAATCCATTTTGTGGATTTTAAGGTCAAACAATTGTTCCCAAGAACAGCCATCTTCAACTATATTTATTTTTGATGATGATAGGTTTACCGCCAACCTTAGCTGCCCCAAGTATCTGGGATTTGTGAAACCATACATCTGAAATGCTGGCAGGTAGGCCGCAAGGCTGACCACTGCCAGGTAGCAACCACAGCTCTTTAGAGACTGCTGCTCTTAACCACTACACTAAGCTGTCCCCCCCCCCAATATTCCTGAATCCCAATACTGGTATGGTATTCTGATTTAGTAATATACCAGAATGCTGAATTTTTGGGGCTCCACTACAGCCTATGTGGTCCATTAAATTCAATGGTCCAGAGTTGCAAAGAAATGGACAGTATAGAAATCTAAATAAATAAATAGTCCCCAGCATAGGAGATAATAGAGAATCGATCCAGGGTATCTCAGGCTTGTGGAGAGACTGTTTCTGAGGTAGAGGCACCAAATCTGCGGCAGTTTGTGTCTCTTCCTCAAATAACACTCCAAGTTTCAAAAAGATTGGACCAGGGAGTCTAATTCTATGAGTCTTCAAAGAAATTGCCCTCATCTCCATTGTTTACAATGGAAGGGGGGGGAAGCATTAACACTTTAAAGGGAACATAATCCCTTAAAATGTAAGTGCCTTTGCAAGACAGAGCAGCAGGAGTGAACTTCAAAGGCATTTAAAGAGTTTGCATTCTCCAAGCAGAGAGCCCTTTAAATGCATTCTGACTGCAGCTATCCAATAGTCCTGTTGGATTTTGGGGTATTTTTCAGGTCAGTCATTTAGGATAGTTGGAAAAATTGAAAAAAATATCCGGGTGAATGAATACCCAATAAGTACCTGTAAGGTATTTTTCAGGGGTTTTTTTCTAGTTTGGATTAGCCAAACGTATCCCCATAGTTGCCACTTGTTGCCGCACACATAGACTTGTGAAGCTGCAAGAAAGTCAGGCTACAATTAGCTCAATGAAGCCCTCTCTAACCATTGAACTCCTTTCCCTGTCAGCTTACACACTATGGACATGAGTAGCCAACTACTTGAGGTATTATAAAAATATTGGAAGGAAGAAGGGCTATCTTTTGTCAAATTGTGGCAATCTCTATGCCAGGCAGGTTTTTCAGAAACATTTCCTCTTGGTTCATACCCATAAAAAGATGCCAGAGGGGGCTGTTGAGTCTCTGGCAAGGCCTAACCACCCAGCACACTCCTCTTAATGGAAGATTCCAGGTCATCATGTAAGAGATTTAGAGGAGTGCAGTGGGTAGATTGAAGCTTTCACTGGAGTAGATGGAGCTATATGGCAGGTCTGAACATCAGGAAAAATTATGATCCCCGTCAGCTGTAAAAGCTGATGTTCTACCAAGGTGGAAGTGTTTCCAACCCAATGAAGATCTCTTTCATTCAGTGAAGACCAAAGTTTATGAGGAAATAGTGGCTGAACATTGGTATTGGTACTGGCATTCCATAAATCTGCTCTCTAACTCATCAGTAACAAGAACATTTTCTCATCCTGCCGACTTGAAAGCTGTTGCCTTTGAAAACAATGCTGCAGGCATGGTTACCATACAACAGAGTGGAGCCTGAGAACCCAGTGATATCAGAATCCTGCACAGATCCACTTGATCTTCTTTACTGATTTCTCCTGCAGGCTGCTTGCACCCCCTCCACACCAACAGTGGGAAGAAGCACAGACAGGAGCAGCAGTCAAGCAAAGGATGATAACATAGGTGGAGAGAAGGTGAGGAGGAATGGAAATGACTTTTGCAAAAGTGTGAGGAAAATGTCCTTAAGCTTCCCTTAAGCCTTTTTCTTAATGGAGAGGTGGGTAGAATACAATGAGAGCGCCAGCAGAAATCCCTCCTCCTTTTATCTTGCAGTCACACTTAACATGGCAATCTATTGTTGCCTATATACCTTTGATTACCAGATCAGGTTCAAGGTTTTAAGGCTAATCTTTAAGGCTATACGTGGTCTGGGTCCATTGTACCTTAGGGTACACTGGGTTTTTTTCCCTATGCCCCACAAGGCGTTTCACTCTGAAGGTTCAAATAGGTTGGCGATTCCATGCCCACAGGAAATTTGCCTGGTCTCAACCAGGGCCAGGGCCTTTTCCGCTCTGGCCCTTGCCTGATGGAGTGAGCTCCTGGAAAAACTAAGGGCCCTGCCAGAGCTATAACAGTTCCGCAGGGCCTGTAAGACAGAGCTCTTCCACCATGCTTTTGGATGAAGCCAGAATGATGAAAGATTTTGCCCTCCCCCTTCCCCACACCCCCAATAAACCATCAAACCCGGAGAGTAATTGTAGATGGGGAGAGGCTGATAGGGAAGAGTGAGCTGCGATTATCAGAGATGGGGTTGTGGGATTTGATGTTTTAATTGTTTTTATTGTTGTTCCAACTGCCGGGAGCTGGGAGCAGCAGCCTAAAAGTGTGACAAATAAAATAATAATACCTAAAGAAAACAGACCTCTCCATAAGCTCAAAAAAACATGACAGACAAGTGCCACCAATGGTTTAAAGTTACCCTGTTCCCCTCCATAACTTTTGCAAAGAGCAGCAAAACACCACTTCAGCAGGGTTTGAAGCAGTTCTGATGGTGATCTGTTTTCAAAGACGGGTTCATGCTTCTTCTGTACACTTGATCACTACAAACAACAGCAGCCCTTTCCCTGAATCTGAACAGCAACACATATTGCTCATCATGCCACTAAACCGAGAAGCTTGCCCAAGACCAGGAGCAGTGCTGGTTCAAGATTCTATAGTGCCCTGCACTGCATCTTTCTCTTTTTGTAGGTAGAGGGGCTATTACTTTTGTACTTCTGATTTAGCATGGAAGAAGCCTCTGCACAGGTAGTCTCTTAGGCACACTTGCTATGGAAGCATGAGTGCCCTTCAGAAAGGGTATGATTTAAAAGGGAAGATAATGCACTGTTTTCTCTTCTCCCAAACCATGGGTTTCCATAACTGACTAGATCATTTTTTCAGTGACAGCCAAGCTGATAACAGAAGAATCCTATGGAATACTGACCAATATTTTTAAAAAGCAACTGGAGACTTTATACAGGAAAGAATGGGTGAATGCAAAGCTGAGAAGAACACAGTGAGAAGATGCACTTAACACATTTTATGGAGGACAAAGGCAGTGATTTATTGTATTTATGCTATTACAAACTATAATAAAAATAAAAGCTTTGGATAATTGAAAAAAGTCTATTTTCTTCTACACTAGGCAGGTTAATAAATTTTAAAAAGATACCTACTGCCCTGAATGACTGAGGTTCTTCTCGGCTTGTTAAACAAAGCAAGAGAAGCCACATATCCCAAAATAACCTATAAAAATAGATTGCTATTGATTTAGTGCCCTTCCTAAAATGGTTTCCTTAAGGAACACGAAACAAAATAAGCCTAATACAGTAACAATGGCTGCCAGGGGCAGAAGAAGAGGAAAGGGTTTGACCCAATCCAACTGTCCACATTGTTTTATTCATATTTTGCATTTCCTACAGTTGAATAAATATTTTATAAACTCTCCTATGTACAGAGATTAGAAGTTCTTTGGTCTTTTCAACCCACCTTACACAAGTTCTTTTTCCCACTAGAACAACTACTTCACAGTGAAAAAATGAATTCAATCTGCATGTTTGAGTAGTATCAGCAGACAAGTAATAGAGACACTAGACATATTAGCATAATCAATACACAATTTACAGAGCTACCCAGACAGAACAGAAGTGATGTGTATGCCATTATTTTAGCATCTACAAATTACTGTAATTTCTGCAAGTATCTTTATGCATTTTCCCCTCCCCCGCATAAAGCTAGTAAGAGACACAGACTGTACCTCCTCTTTGAAGAGGAAAGACATGTTGCAGAAATACTCAAGAAGCAGAACACAAAATACATGCTAATTTTCTTGGCCTTTTAGAAGTTCAATGGGAGATGAAAATATTTTGCTAGATCATGCTTTTAAATCTTGTTTAAAAAGATTTCCTGATCCAGGAAAAACTGCAAAATCAGAGCTTTGAATGGAACTTAATTGGAGAATCAAGTTATCGAAGGACAAAAGATTGAAATGGAGTTCCATTCTGGGCCAATACAGATGCAGTGTTGCTGTATTCTTCAACTGCGAACAAAAGCTTGGGAGAGGATCTCATGACATTTTTCCAGACTACTTCTTCTGACACAAATCACTGTTGATAAACCTTATTCATAGTCAATGGTTGGTTAGTTAGGCATTAGCCAAAGCTGAACTTTTGCAGGGCATCAAAAATATTTTCAAATCTTGGTAAACGATAAATCTCATTAGCATTAACTATTGTTAAAGTTCATTTAAAATCATAATTCAGGGCTGTAGTCTATATTCTGACAAACTGGTCTTTGCAGTGTCATAAAGAAAGGGCAATTATGAATTGCACAATCTTTCATATGCAAATATCTGTTTTTTAAGTCATGAATGTCCAGTATCTCACACCAGAGTAAACAACTGATAAAGGGGCTCTGACAGTCAATATAAATAGACCTTCTTTCAAGAACATGACAGTCCTAAAAATATAATATGATGTTGCAGAGTTAGGTTCCTTCTGAGCATTCTTTGACCAAGGACTGGAGCAAATTGAACAAGTCTGAAATGGCAGGAGATATCACAAGGCAAATAGCATTTTTGTACTGTTTTAAGAAGTTGCTTATTTTCTATTAAGATCTGTACAACCTAAGTTGTATGCAATACTAAATAGGCATGTTGCATTTCAATAAAACTCTGAAAAATACCACAGTTAATGCTGCTAGGAGATTAAAAATATTTAATTTGCTCTCAACCCTTAAGCACAAAAACTGGTAACCATTTCAAAGTAAGTGGTTCGATTTCCAGGCACTCAAGAAATTATTTTGAACAGTGGTAAGGGCTAATCTCTGTTCCAGCTACATCTGGAAAAACTATGTGGGTTTCCAAGAGGGTATAAACTGCAGGTATCTCTTGGAAGGACTATGGCTGAGAGAATATTTTGTTGCACTTTGAATGTGTTTTAATCAAGATTTGTAGTATCCCAGGAGGAAAGGCATGATATGTTTTCCCAGTCAACTACCAGAAAAAAAAAGGGAGGCGCAAGAGAGCAGGACCTAGGCCTGATATTCCTCTGGAGGTCTGAACACCACATGGTTTTTTTCCCATAATAATGCCCCAGGCATGAAAGATTCTTGAACTGAGACTAGAAGCTTCTCGTGTTTCCTTACTGATGTTTTACCACATTTCAAAAGAAAAGAAACAATTGTAAAGTGATCCTTAAAAAGGAAGGAAGAAGAAAGCAACCTGAATTTAAAAGGTGGAGCAAGGTGGACTTTAACTACAGTTGCAAGCCATCAGCTGGCAACCAGTAGGAGAGCAGGGCAAGGACTAAGAGAATGATATAATAGGAATAGTACAACAAATTCTGGCAAATTCCCAGATATGGCATCATTATCACCAGCCTGCTATTATTATAAAATTTGGACAAAAGTCTTATGGTAAAAAAACAGAATACCGAATACTATGACATCATGTCAGCATCACATCAGCAACATGACATGACTTCTGGGTATAGTAGAAAGTATGGACTGATCACATAACCACAGTTAAATTATATGCTGCTACTACATCTAAATAGGTTTACCAACCTCCAGGTTGGTGCTGCTGGAAGAACTAAAACTGCCCTCCAATTCCCCTAGAAGAAATGGTAATTTTGGAGGGTAGATTCCATGGCATCACAACTGAGCTTCCTGTTCTTCCCTAACTCCACCTTCTCCGGGCACAGTCCCATATCTCTAGGAATTTCCAATAATAATTTGGCAATCCTAAATCTAAATTATATTTTATTGTCACAAATTGTTTAATCTTTAAAAGCTGAGGGTGATGTTCATCCATATCTTGAGGCTGTATCTGAAAAAATGCCTCTAATCTCTGACATATCAAGGAATGCCTAAGGAGAGAGACTTCCTTCATTATTATTATTTCCAGGTGTCCCTTTACTCAAGTAACACCTTGCAATGGCTTGATTTCTTCACAAGGTGACAGCTACTCAGTCCCTTGTTTTCGTAAGAGTTCACAATTTTAAAGGGGAAAGAAACCATAAGTAGATATCTCCAGATGGCTAAGTAGCTGCCGTTCTTTGGTGCCACCCTTTGGAAAATGACCATTCTTGGTATAAGTATGAGAATGAACGAGATGAGGAATGAATACAAAACTCTTTTAACACTAAAAGTAGAATTATTCTCTAGGCAATGTTTATCCCATTAAATAACCCTACCAATTTGCATCCACAAGCATATACTCTTCTTGATACCAGTGAGGTAAAAAATGTACTGGATAGGAAAGTAAATAAATATATGAATATGAAGGTTACAATATAACTGTCATTCAGATTACACTACAGCAATAAATAATAATCAGATCCTTATATAAAATATAAACTCCAATTCAAATCTCCATGTACATTCTTATACCCACAGAGTTCCTGAGTAAATGTCTGTGGAGTATTTTAAGTATGCTGCTCATGTTTCTCAAGTAGATGAGGTTTTCAATATTTTTACATTATATGAATGAACCAGATTTAATAAAATAACTCGCACCTAAATATTTAAAAATTCCAAACTTTCAAACATTTTCACTACTAAACCAAATCTGTAAAGAACTAAAGTAACAGATTACACTTTTTGAGATCTGCTGATATCAACTAGCCATAAAGGAAGGATTTGAGCACTGCCATGGTCTGATATCTGTTTTACTCTTTACAAGACGCAGTATTAAACAAGCAAGTTATTTTCACTGTACTCTAAATTTAAATTGGGCATATAAAGCAGAAATGCTTGAAGACTGGTGGCAAGTAGTTATAATCCCACTCAACAGTCTACCAAAAATGACAGCTACACCTACCAGAATAGAGCAGCATATGCCTGAGCTGGTATTTTTTCCCTTTACTGTCATTCTTAAATCTTCTTTATACTGTAGCTATACCTGGAACTACACTTTCCAGATATGGCTTATTGTAGTAACGTCTGCCTATCACAAATTACTAAATCAAAGACTTTACCTCTGTTATGTTGTCTAAACCTTCCTAACATCACTTTTTACAAACTTAGTCAACATTAATTTACCTTTTCTAGGAATTTCTACCTTCACACTTTCTTGTGAACTTTGCACATATTACAATACACTTTGCAAAAACTTCTAAGACAGGTTTAGCTATAATCTGAAATCACACTGAGCTAAGCAAAGTGCAGCTTTTTCTACATCCACAAATGCACTGAAAATGTGTTTGTGTGTGTGTGTATGAGCGCACACACATAGTGAATTTCTTAGAGCTTAGAGTTTACATTTCGTATCATAACTTGATGTAGAACTAGTGTAATCAGTTTCCACATGATAATTCATTAGAGAACATTAACAGTTATCATCCCTGGCAATTGTCCATCAAATGCAGGGCATGATATGGCTATTATTAAAACTAATAATTTTGAAACACATCCTGCATTCAAATTGTTGATCCAGAAAGCACTGAGGAAAGACTTAGAACAAATCAACCCCTCTTCCCTGCAGATGGGAATGTGGCTCAGCAGTAGAGTATCGCTTTCAATGCAGAAAGGAGGTCCCAGATACACTTGCTTGCGCATCTAGTTTAAAGGATGAAATAACAGGTAAGGAAAAGACCTCTGCCTGAGAACTGGGGAGCCACTATCATTCAGAGTAAGTAATGCTGACCTTGATATGCCACTGTCTGACTCAATAAAGGTTGTATCATTTGTTCAGATAGGTCTAACCAGTGCAATGGGTTGACCATATATATATATATACACGTTTCAAAGCCTGTCACTAAGAACGGGCCTTGAAAGGGCCCCCTCCCCTGGCCAGGCAGCTTAAGGTGGCTTGGGGCAGCAGCTCGCAGCCAGATGAAGTGGGGCAGCCAGGGGCTAGTCAGCTTGTTAGCAGGGCCAGGACTGAGCTCCTTAGCAGGCGGTCAGCAGGCAGGGAGGCCCTTGTCATCAGTCCCAGCCTAGCAGGCCAAGAGGCCCTTGTTAGCAAGCCCTCCACCATGACCCTTTGCCCAGGGCCCTCTCGCCTTACCTGCTGCTGGCTCCAGGCACTGAGGCGTCTGAGAGCAAAGAGACTAGAGTCCATGGATGGAGGGCGGGAGCTGCAGGGGCAGGGCCAATCAGGGCAAAGCTGGCTGCACCTTGATTGGCCCTATTCCAACTTGGACAACCGGACATGACCCACCCCCCTAGGCTGTTTCACAAATATATAGAGGAACAACAATGGATAAGGATATGCAGATATTATGTTGAATTTCCTAATATCAGAATACATACAGAATAAAACAAAACACCTTCAGCATTAATAGAGACAGTTAAGAATTCTTAAATACAATATTAACTTTGCCCAAACTCTCAATTAACAAATAACAAGTATATACAACTGAAGTATATACAACTTGAAGAATATACAATTTGAAGAAGAGTTGGTTCTTATATGCCGCTTTTCTCTACCCGAAGGAGGCTCAAAGCTGCTTACAGTCGCCTTCCCTTTCCTCTCCCCACAACAGACACCCTGTTGGGTGGGTGAGGCTGAGAGAGCCCTGATATTCCTGCTCGGTCAGAACAGTTTTATCAGTGCCGTGGTGAGCCCAAGGTCACCCAGGTGGCTGCATGTGGGGGAGTGCAGAATCAAACCCAGCATGCCAGATTAGAAGTCCACACTCCTAACCACTACACCAAACTGGCTCTCAGAACAGTTCTGTTGTCAGAACAGAAAGAATCAGTGTCAGGATTTCAAGACTTAAGACACTTTGCAGGCATCCACCGATAACTGTGCTAGATAATATATATTTTAGCAGTTTTAGTCCAGAACACTTATTCCAAAAAGGTTTCCTGAGGTGTCTTCTAATGTAAACATTACTAACAATAAAGAAAAATAGATCAAAGTCCTTAAATAAACAGACAACAATTCAATAACAGTAGTCAAAAATCAGATGAAGCAGCAGATAAAACCAATAAAAAAGATGTGATGACATTTTAGAGCAAAAACAAATAGTACAAATATTTTGTTCACAATGACATTTAATGATCTTAAGTGCATTCATAAACATAAACCAAGGAGTATATCCTGGACCAGGGGTGGCCAAAGTGTAGCTCTCCAGATGTCTATGGACTAATTTCCATTAGCCCCTACCAGAACATACTAGCAGGGAATTGTAGTTCATGGACATCTCAAGAGCCACACTTTAACCACCCCTGTGAACATGAACACATATATTGTATCTGGCTTACCAGTCTCCTTTAATTTATATATAATAAATAAAAATATATATTTTTATAAAACAAAGAGGTTGCCTAGCTCAGGGGTAGTCAACCTGTGGTCTTCCAGATGCCCATGGACTACAATTCCCATTTGCTGGCAGGGGCTCATGGGAATTGTAGTCCATGAACATCTGGAGGACCACAGGTTGACTACCCCTGGCCTAGCTCACCCCATTCAACCACAAGAATCCCTTCATCACATTATTTATGTCAAGTAACAAGGTAGATCACTAACATGAAAATGCCCAAATTAAATAACGTAGATTTAGCCCCTAGGCAATGCAATATATTCACAACTAAATTGAGGTTTGGACAATTCTCCTAGATCCAAGACGCAGAATGCAGCCCAAATGACTTGTTTCACAACATAAGCAATGTTCTCATTCTCTGGATTTCCCCCAAATACTCTAGCCATCAAAGCACACAAACTGAAGTTGATTACTATTAGAGCTTTCAACTAATTAAAGGTATTTCAGGCAATTGTTTTGCTTAAAACAGCTGAGCTGTCAATTTATCAACTATAATAAAGTACTATATCATAATAAAAGTGATACTTTGTCGTTGTTTAAAGAACAAAACAAATATAGGAAATATTACTGAAATATTATTATTATATTTAATAATACATTAAAGATAAAGGTATCCCCTGTGCAAGCACCAGGTCATATCTGACCCTTGGGGTGATGCCCTCTAGTGTTTTCATGGCAGACTCCATACGGAGTGGTTTGCCAGTGCCTTCCCCAGTCATCACCGTTTACCCCCCAGCAAGCTGGGTACTCATTTTACTGACCTCGGAAGGATGGAAGGCTGAGTCAACCTTGAGCCAGCTGCTGGGATTGAACTCCCAGCCTCATGGGCAGAGGTTCAGACTGCATGTCTGCTGCCTTACCACTCTATGGCACAAGAATTTAAAATATGAAGTTTTAGAGTTTCCTCAGCACCAAAATCACAGTGCACTCCTTCACAAGAGTCACATTCACACACAAACTTATTAATAGACGTTAATCAGAAGTTAGGTCACTCCTTCACAACTTTAGACCTCAGAAGTCATTTATAGTTCACCAGCGGGGGTTTACCAGTGATTCAGTAAATGCTTTGTTATTTTTGCTGACTTCCTGAGATTAACCAGGAGAACACCAGGAGTTATCAAGCAGTTTGCAAGAAACTCCTAGCTTAGTAGGTCATAGGCTGTGAAGGTCCAAGATCCCTAAAAAGTTAAAGTTTGTGAGGAATTGAGAAATTCATCCTACCTCTCTGATCCCAATTCCCCTTTCAAATTATTATCATCTCAAGCAAACCAATATTCCCACTCCCCTTCCATTTTTGGTTATATTTTTCAGCATTTACATGATTCTCTACTGTTTTCAGCATTCACAGAGCAATGACCCAGCTCAGTCCTTATTAAGTCCACTTTCTTAGGCAGGATTTTTTAAATTCAGTTTTCTGAACACATATGGTTGGATTCAACAGTTGTACTGCAATTACAAATTTCCACTACTGAAATGAGACTTTTCTGCTCTCTTCTCCCTGTAAAAACCCCAAATGCAAACCCAAATGCTCATCCTGATGCATAATGGACTGACAGGAATAGCCTGGAGGAGGGAGGACAGATTCAACAAGAGTCATGAACCCTTCTGACCTTTGGATCAAACCCACTAGAAATTTTCATTTATGGAGAAATTCCTACTTTGCTACATTTTGCTGCCTTCCTGAGAGGTGCTCAAGAATGACAGATAAGCTATTTAATTATGCTATGAACACAGTAGTGAGTTTGGTGGTTGGACCCACTAACTCTCTCTCTCTCTCTCTCTCTCTCTCTCTCTGAACACAGTAGTGAGATTGGTGGTTGGACCCACTAACTCTCTCTCTCTTTCTGAACACAGTAGTGAAATTGGTGGTTGGACCCACTAACTGTGTGTGTGTGTGTGTGTGTGTGTGTGTGAGTGAGAGAGAGTGAGTGAGAGAGAGAGAGCGCAGATTCTGCAACATAAATTAGGAGTAAGAATAATCCTCAAATCCTGGATCTTAAATTCTAGGTGATACTGATCCTCAGCAATTTTCTGGTTATGTGAGTTTAATATACCAAACTGTAGTTTCTCCATAAAGTTCTAGGCCAAACATACATTTATGGATGGATATTAGTCTAATTATTAATAACACTGGGATGATACAGGATGATAAATACTAAATCCTATCATGTATCAGAAGAAGGTATGAGAGTTTCCACATCAGAAATGAGAGCCAGTTTGGTGTAGTAGTTAGGAGTGCGGACTTCTGATCTGGCATGCCGGGTTTAATTCTGCACTCCCCCACTTGCAGCCAGCTGGGTGACCTTGGGCTTGCCACGGCACTGATAAAACTGTTCCAACCGAGCAATGATATCAGGGCTCTGTGAGCCTCACCCACCCCACAGGGTGTCTGTTGTGGGGAGAGGTAAGGGAAGGCGACTGTAAGCCGCTTTGAGCCTCCTTCGGGTAGAGAAAAGCGGCATATAAGAACCAACTCTTCCTCTTCTTCTTCTTCATGGTAATTATGGTATATATATATTGAGGAGGGTAAAAGCAGAAAGCCTTAAAATATAAAAATAATAAAGATAAAGCTATATCTCCAATTTTTAAAATTGGAGATATTGAGAGCAGAGTCTCAATATCTTGAGAGCAGAGTCTATGCTGATTTGCCACCCAAGTCATTTCTACTATCCTCTACTTAGACATTAGCAAAGTTAGGTTCAGCAACTTTTTCAAAAAGTGGCTATCTGTCCAACTTGAAGTATATGTGGTAAAAGTAGATTCATATGCTAGTAGATTCATATGCTATGCACATTCTGAAGTATTTCCCAAGCCACAGCATCTCTTTCAAGATAAAATCCACGTGTAGCATGCCAAAGAAATAGGCAGTCTAATGCATCCAACACCTTCTTTTAACCCCAAAGGAAAACCACATCTTACTAATTCAGAGGAGCATAAGGCAAAATGGTAGATATTTGTGAATAAAGAATCCCAGAACAGAATCATAGAGTTGGAAGGGGCCATATAGGCCTTCTATTCCAACCCCCTGCTCAATGCTGGATCAGCCTAAAGCATCCAGGATAAGTTAATACGTACATTTAATTTAATGTTTAAAAGAACACAATTTAATAACCACAAATATAGAGCTCTGCACCTCTAGATCAGGAAGATTATTTTACGTACTCATGAAGAAGCAGTTGGCATTTGAGGGTTTTTCAGTTGGGCGATACAAAAAGATATTAGTGAGCACATCAAAAACGAAGACAGCCCTGCCATTAGGCAGGGTGAAACAGTCCATCTCAGATAGCAGCTTTAGGGTGCATTACAGCACAGCAAATAATCAGTAACTTATAGCAGCTTTACAATTTACAATTTACTATATGGGCTGACCACTTAGATTTTCTGTGTCAGGAACCCTAATGTTGATGATTCTCTGGTACCGCAACATGAGACAAAGCAACTCAAAGCCCTGCACAAGAACACTGAATGTAAATGTAAACTATATAGTAAGAAAGATACCCTAAAAATCTACTCAAGTTTTTTTCTGCTACAACATAATCCCAAGGCATATGGCTAGCTACTGCTTGATCATTATTCTGGCTGAAAGTAAAGCTACTGAAGTTTAACAGGATTCACATCTCACAGAGTTTCTTTCATCTCCAATAATTACTACACTAGCATAATTACTCATATTTGAGGTAAATTATGATGCATGCTAAGAGCCCATCTTGCCTAAAATTAGAAGGACCTTTTTTTTCTTTTAAGAACATCACTGTAGTCTATTTTCTAAGTTTTGCTTCTTCAAACTTCTGACTGAATTGTTTTCTATTGGTTATTAGTTAGTCTAACTTCTGTCATTGTTTGGTTATGATAAGTGGGAAGCTTAAAAAACAAAACTTAAATTGTTGACTTTCAGGCAGTCTGTAATGACAATACTGCTAAATAAATTTAAATACCAACATGCACACTTTGGAAACAAAAACGAACAAATAAGGCATGCATAATTCTTGCTAAAGCTGCATGTAGACCCCAAGGCACAAAATGAAATACAAGACCACATTTTCTTCCCAATGGAACTAATGCTGACCTTTGACAAAACAACAAGGGACAACAACAAAAAAATCCAAATACATATGGGAAACTACATCATGCTGAGATTTGCATTCATATATCACTCACTCTTTTAGCACATTTATACTTTTAAAACAACTTTCCAATATTGTGAGCTTTCCCTGAAAAACGATATTTTTTAATTTTCATTTATTGCTGTATAATTATTAACAACATATATTCTTGACTTTTGAAAAAGTCTGAATTTTAATACAGCATTTCATTTCTGTAAAGGAATAAAAGGTATTAAACCAGCTGGAAGGACTTGGGGCTGACGTACAAAGATACAATCCTGAATCAACACTGGAAATATTATTTTTTACATACGTCGCAATATAGACAAATAAAGCAAGAGTCAGGTAACAGATACAAGATCTCCTAATTAAAAAAAATGCCTGTATCATGTTGAAAGCAAAAAGTGTTTGCTACTTTGGTTGTTCTTCATCCACCTCAGTGGAGCATGGTTCCTGCTCTTGTAACGTAGCAGTAGGAGAACTGGGAATGAGACTCACTCCAGAATAAAAGAAATTAGTTACTTCCATTTTCTGCGATACCTGAAATGCAGAATAATATATACTCTAGTTCAATGCCACAACCTGTAATGTTAAACCTGTCCTACAAGGTGGTTGAAGAAGTTGATCCAGGCAGCTGGACCAGTGCAGAGCTATTACACTAGAAACCATTGCAATCACAAATTTGGCACCCTTGAATAGCCGCTACACTGCTATGAAATGGGATGATAAGATCATGATGACAGATGATTCAGGCAGATGCTTTCACTTTTTAAAACTAGTTACTATAATCTGTGTATGTTTTATGATATATTGGTTTCATTTCTGTTATCTTAGAGACCCAATTTTCTGGGAGAAAGATTCATTTACAAATGTTTTAAATGATTAACAGTGATGATTATTTTAGGAACTATGAAGTCATAAGTACCTATCAGGTATGTCACAGAAAGTTTTTATAATGTGATGGTAGCTGCTATGCAACACCCTAGGCTGGAATAGCCCACTTGCTTCACAAGCCACTGGAGGGTGTTGTGGCTACACAGGTTAGGATGCTCTGCACATCTGTGATGTTTTGAATATATGCAGGATTAAATTGTAACTAATAATTTCCAATTACTTTGAAACATCCACAAAATATATTAACTCAGGAGCAGTAGTTAAATTAACATGTAAAGAATAAAATATATATATTAGGATACAGTGGAAGGAAGTCCTTGTGCTCCATAACTGGATTAGGGCACAGATGTGTCTGGATTCATATTAAATATCTGTATTTTTGTACAGTTGAATTGACACATAAAAGGCAAACATCTGATCCAAAACAGTCATTTGTGGTTTAAAAACCAAGTGCAAGTGTATGACCTCCAATTTCCAACAACAATTATTGTCTTTGTTTAGAGTGAATTATTTGGATAATTTTTTGATAGACAAATAATTTTTGAAACTTAGGCTATGTAAAGTACAGGTTTGAAAAAGAAAAGAACTTTCAACACATTAACTCATGTATAGTTACTATTTATTTATTTATTACATTTATTCTTTGAAAGGAACATAAATGCTAATGTGTCTCGTTAGAGTTAGAACTTTCACTAATAGGACAACTCTAAGCTTTCTGTTCCAAAATGTATTTAAACTGTACATCCGAAAAGTACTTGAAAATAAAAATGGGACCTATGTTCCTCCACTTTTCCAAGAGTTCAGTAGGATATACATCAAATAAGAAAATGTACAGCAGATGTTGTCTTAGAAGGTACAATCAAAGCAATACAGGGCCTTACTATATAGCACTTCCTTCATTTCAAACGAAGTGTTTCAGACGTGTTAAAAGTAGTATGTTGAATAAGTTACACTCTCCTCTATATTGAAAATGGGAAAATAGTACACCAGCAGTAAAATCCTAAAAAGCATTACACTCCTTCTGAGTCCATTGAGGTCTAGGGGCAGAGGTATAATTGGGAGTGGGGGCTTCTACTATATGTAAGTCTCCATGCTAACCTACTGAGTCTACATATCAGCATAATGAAATGCACACTGCACTGTCAAAATTAAATAATCTAAGACTCAAGTCATTAGATTTGTTTAGCTATGCCATGAACTCTTGTTGTAGCTCAATTAATACCCACAATTTGCAGAGATTTTCCCCACCAGTGGCTTTGATATAATCAACAGTACTCCACTTTAGGTCAGAAAGATTAGAATTTATTAATACATTTACACTTCAATCTTTAATATAGTTACTTAAAAGTGACTCTCAGAAGTAAGTTCCATTGAAATTAATGGGATTCACTTAAAAATAGGTTTAGGATTCATATATAAAACTATGTAGTTCTTGTAGTCAAGAACTATAATGCTGTACTTTTCCACCATCCAGAAGCAAGTAATTAATGCACTAGTCTTAAAAAGTCTGATTTTGAAAAATACGCACACAATAATGATCACAAAAACATATGTAAAAGATCAATAATACAAATCACTGAACAAGCCAACCTACATGCCAAAAACTAATCCTTTCTAATGGCCAGATTAAACAAACAGGAAGCATTATTTTGCCCTTACATCCATTGTTTGGGAAACATAGGTATGATTTTTATGAAAGAATAAAAGATCTATCGACACCAGTATTTTTTATTTACAATGTGGCAGTTCTGTCTATGGTTTTAGGTAATGTGGCATAGGGTAGATTGACTATTTTTAAAGAAGTTCCTTTTCCCTCCAATTTACTTTGTCTCAGTGGTAATTTCTAACTTAGATTTTCTACAGATAAACAATGTAACTTCTCCTTCTACATTACCTCTTGAGGAAATGGGACAAATGGCTGCCAATGTGGGGGGGGACAACAACAAAAAAAGGTCAAAATTGTAAATTGGATACCATTCTTACTGCTTATAAAACCAACCTGCAGATGCATTTAAACTCTTAAATAAACAGTTTGCTTTAAATGGTTAAACCTATACCTAAAAATACTTGAATATATTCTTGCATAACCAGTTCAAATATATTTATATATATGATATACAAAGTGGCCACCATTTCTAAATTTAAAAATACTTCTCAAGAGAATTGCTTTTATAAGAAACAAGGCATAATACATTACATGTGTTTCTAAGTATGTTAAAGGCTACTAAGGCAATTAAGTACAACTTGAGCAACCTCCCCCCCTCCAATGGGAGGAGTAAAGGGTTGATAATTCAAAATAAAGTTTTCACAAAAAAACAAGAACATAATCTGTTCTTCATATACTAAACTGCAGGTTAATTTTAGTACCATCATAATGAGCTTTAGTATCAATATCAACAATTCTCAAAATCAATTGTTACCTTGGTAATGTTTTAACCTAACTAGAATCACTGCTGTCCTGGGATGCAAGTTTCAGATTAAACTACTTTGAGTATCAAGCTACCAAAAATAAAATACCCTTGAAATTTTTCTTCTGTTAAGGGGAAGTAACAAACTAAAAATGTTGACTACAATTCTCAAGACATTTACCTCATGGTAATTCTACCCAAACCAGGACTGCTGCCAAATTAAGTAATCTGAAGATTATAAATTACCAATCCAGTTTTAAATGCTTTTTGTGTTGGTAATATCTAGTTATTCACGTAGGACATTAATAGTTTTAGGCAGCTTTTTACAACATCTTCTGCACTACTGGCATGCCTATGAAGTTGGTATTTTAATCTAACAGATTTTATTATTAAATGAGTTAATAATTAATCATTTCAGAGGGAAACTATTTAAAGCTACAATCCTGAACAAGCTTATTCAGAAGTAAAGTCCATTAAAATCAAGGGTACTTACTTCTGAGCAAATATGTTTAGGACTGGGCTGTAAATCAGCATTACACTGACATCATTACACTAGATCAAATATTAACAGTTCTCTTCCAGATGATGGTTCTCTGCTGGAAAAAAAAAGATATTGGGTATATTAAAAAATTAAATGTTGCAAATGGAATGTTAGAACTTCTGAATTCCTTCAATATTACTAGCATGCATTTTCCTAGGAAAAAAGCCACCAATTTTTTTGAAAAATGTGTATTAATCAAGAAAATAAAATTCAGCTGCATCCAAAAATATTTGTACAAATATTCATTTATGTAATGCTGTAAGTTTTGTATCAGTACTTTTATATTGGATGATTTTATCATGCACTATTGTTAGAGGAGAAAATGAATAAAATAACATACAGGAATGTGTATTCCATTCATTTAAATATGACACTCCTTGTTTAGGTCAATACTCTGCTGTCAATGACAACACCTCTGACATTAGGGTATCACTTCTGGTCATGAGCTGTTGAGTCAGACCAAAATGTTATACTTTTATATAACCACACAGAAAACAGAAACTAAGCCTCTCCCCCCCCCCTTTTAATTGGCGTTGTTTACAGAAAACGTTCAGGAAAATAGAGGGGTTGTTGCTAAAAGAGCAAAACTGAATAATTATAAGAAAGAACAATTTTATGTAATTTATGTACCTGATGATCACTTCATGCTCAATTAATGTATAAGTATTCTTGAGTTCTTTTAATATCTTGCTATAAGCATAACCAATTGATGATGTTTTACTTATTGGCCATGAATACTTTAGGGAAGCTAAAAGGGGATAAACATGTGCAACAGAACTTTCAACAAGAATTCCTTTTAAAAGGTAAGTGAAGATCAGATTTGTCCCTCACAAGCTGCCAGATAGATGCATCGCCAAGCTGCATAAACTTCAGTCTGCCAAAAATCATATACAAGTCAAAAGTGAATAGAAGGCAGCAAATTTGAGGTATACTGCTGAAGAGGTTTAGAGGCCCCAATTCAAAAAAGAGTACTTAAATTAATGGGAGGACCTAGACTGCCTGAAATTTTGGACCAGGTCCCTAACTTTTTTGAATGAGTTTTAATCAACCCAACAAATGCTTGTTGTAACACATTTGTATGTTTCAGCTAGTGTAGTACCACAGTGTTTTCCCCACTCAAAACTAGTTTATACACAAAACTAGGCCTACTATTTATGTTAGTAAACTTTTAATTCAATAACATCACCAACTCTTGCAAGAGTGTTGAATTCACGGAGCAACTTCCCAAAACTTAGTATGCTATCTCTCCACTGTCCATTACCTGACCCGCATCAATTATGGGTAGGAGTCATGACCACAATCCCTAAATTCAATGTTAAGCCTTCTTCTATCCATGCAAGAAAGAAAGTCTAGCTCTTTGTTAAGTCATTTTACTTCACTGATTCCAGCATCAGAGCATTCCTCCACTACTATGGGGATATCGTAAATTGCTGGGAGGCAGCTGGATCAAGGAGTATTTAGTAAGAACTGGCCCTATTATAATTCAGGAACATCACTGGTGGCAGTGGAAGTATAAGAAAGGTAACAATGGGGACAAGGAGGAAGAAATTAAAGGGATAGGCAATAGTCAAAAGGGGGAAAGAACCAGACACAAGCAGAATATTATTGGGGGGGGAGTAGAATTACATATAGGTGGCAGATTGTCCCTCTCCTCAGATTTACAGTAATAGCAATCTCCAAGACGGAGAGAAGAGGAGCCACTGTGGGAGGCCAGTATGTCAAGACCACTGGGCAGAAAGAGGGAGGCAGCACAGGCTGACTCTCACCAGGACATTCCTGTGGCCTGCCACATTCTCACAAGCCGCCCTTTGTCCTCTCTTCAGGGCCTTTGCTCTCTCTTCCTCTGGACTGATTTCAGCGAATGTGTTACTTGAGGCTCCTTTACGTCTGTCCCCCCCATCCCTTTTCTTTATAGCCTCTCCTCAGTACCCATCAAACCCAAGCTCTCAAATATCACCCTAGCCCCCAACTACTCAGTCTCCAGCCCTTCCTTTCCCCTCTCAGAAGGGAGAGAAAGAGAAGAGGGTCGCACCACGTGATCCTTTGCTCAACCACCCTCCTACATTCCAACACACAGCTCCAGCAACTCCAACCTCCAGATCAATAATAACTTCAATTCTGTTTCTCCTCCTTTAACACCACAGCCCAGTAAATCCCACCCCTTGTGTGTTTTTTTTAATGTTTCAAAGAAACTTCCTTCTCCAACCAAGACCAGAGCAAAAGAGATTTTGTTCTCCCCCAAGGAAAGCTTTTAGAAAGTTATACAATCAACTCCTAGGGCGTTTAGAAATAAACCTTAGCTACAGCCAGACCCGTTACTTTAATAATAAAAAAAAAACAGGCTGCCTAATATGCACCGCACAAATAGGTAGGGATTGCCTGTTTGTTCACGGGGCAGAATCAAAAGCAGGAATGCTGAGGCAGTTTTCTTTACCATGCCTCCTTTTAGACCAACAAACCAGGGCCACTGTACTTTTTAGAAGCCGAGAGGTATGAGGGTGGGAAACAATACAGAGATATGCGTGTGTGTATGTAATACTTTTTTTTTTGGGGGGGGGGGGGCGGGAAGACACGAAAAAGGCTGACAGCCTTCAAAATTAAGAACTTTCCCACCATGCGAAATCTGGGGACACTTTTATGGGAGCATACATGAGAGACTTTCAGTGCCCCTTCCCGGAGTTCCCACCTAACCTGCCCCCCCCCTCGGTTCACTTCCTCGGGAACGGCAAAATAAAGAGGAATTCCACGTCCACTCAAGTCCTTCCACCACACAGGCAGACGCGCACACGGTCGGGCGCGCGCGCTCACACACACAAAACAGACCTCGCAGCACAGCCTGACTCCAGCTACAAACAGTAGCGTTTAAGGGGAGGGGGGGCGGGGAGAGAAGGAAGGGCGGGGGGGGGGTCAGTACTTACCTTTGAGTGCTCTTGGTTTAGCTTGCTTGCGGCGAGACATCCTAAAAGTAAACAGCTGAAGTTGTTTCAATGTCAGCCCTATAAGAAACTACACTTCCTTATAACCGATGAAAGACCCTAGGAAGACTTTCTCTCCTCCGCTAGCTCTCTTTCTCCCTCCCTCTCTCCGCTGGCGGCTGGCTGGGGGGCTCAGGGCTTTGCTCAAGCAGCTGCACGAAAACTTTCCAAGATTTAAATCTCCCCCCACCTCCAACACCCCCGTTTGGAATCCCCCCACTCAAAAAAAAAGAAAAAAGCACCAAACAAAATGCTTGCAAAAGGCAAAACAAAAGGGGGAAAAAATGCCGATAGCCACTGAAAAGGTATCAGTCGTCAGGATAACTGTATTTTTATTTTTAATACATAAAATTTACATGTTGGTTTTTTTGTACCAGGACAAAATGAAACACCCTCCTAAAAATCTGGGGTGTTTCCCCCCCACCCCCTCCTCGGTAGCTTTCTTAAGGGAGAAAAATAGGAATAAAAAAATTCCACTTGATTTGTTTACAACCTGATTCTTTGTCAAATTAGAAAAAAAAATAATGATGATGATGAGAAAATTAAAATCTGATCACAACCTTGCGAAAGAAAAAAAGAAAAGAAAAAAATTAAAAATCGCTCACCGGAATGAAGAATGTTGCAAACAGGACAAAAATACCAAAGACAAAAATTACTTTGGAAACCTTCCTGTCCGTTTTGAAAAATAAAATAAAACCTAAACTAATTTCTCCAAAGGGGGGGAAAAATCCAATTTTGGTTCTTTTTTGGTTATTGGAGTAATTAATTTTTTGTAGGGTATATATAAAATATCATCATATATATTGTTGTTATTTTTTCTCCTGTGCCCCTTGCTTTGGGGTGGGATTTTTCCCCCCTTCTTTTTTGAATAGCCGGGTCCGCTGTAGCAGCCCTGGATTTTGGGAGCTGGATGTTGCTCTCTAAACTCTACGGCTGGCTCGGCGGCGAGAGGAGGAGAGCCGGGAGCAGGAGGAGGAGGAGGAGAAGGAGAAGTGTGCTGTGTGCTCCCTCCTCATCACAAACCTGCAAGGTCTTGGACTGCGCTGTCGCTCCGGTAGTCCACATAATAATGGAAAATGGAAGCAAGGCCCCCAAAGCCATCAGGATGGCTCCAGAGGGGGCCCCTAACCCGCAGGGACTCGCTCTGTACGTAATCACTGAGGAAATCATTGTCAGCCTGCCTGCACTCACACACAGACAGAGGGGCATGATTAAAAGGCGAGAGAGATGCAGAGGAGGAGGGGAGGGAGGGGAGACACAGCCAAGATCTGGACTGGAGGAGCCGGAGAGAGCCTCAGACCAGGATCTGGAGCCTGTGCTGCGGGAGGAGGCGGCGGCGGAGGAGGAGGAGGGAAGAGGAGGAGGGGAGGAGGGAAACGCAACAACCCAACCCTCCAACCTCACTCACTCACTCACACACGTACATACACTCTGCCGCTGTAATGTTATTAGAGCTACACAGCGGATCTCTCTGGTCTCTTCTGCTCTCTGGCTCGCTTCTCGGAAATTAAAGCAGAGCTGCATCAGAGAGTGGAAAAGGTCCCCCTTCTGGTTGTAGGAAGGATGTTAAAGTAAGCCAGCCTTTTTTCCAAAAGAGAGAGAGAGAGAGATTTTATTGCCGGGTTAGCATTGTTGTCGACTTTTTGTCTATCCTACCCCTCCCTGCCAAGTACAGATGCCGGACGTGTTTTTATTTCTGAAGCAACAAACCCAGGCTGCAAGTTTCATTCATCCTTTGCGGATTGTCTAGGGAAGCAGTTTTCCTTTGCAAATGATGGCTCTAGCAAGGAAGGGCTTCCTAAATGGGATTTTCGTTTTTACATATAGACAAATTTTAGAACTTTGTATTTTTCAAACCGCAAAATATTTTATATGGTCTTTGTTGTTTATTATTTTGTTGTTGTTATCACCTTAACAAAATAATTGTAGAAGCCAGAAAATGCCTTACTTTTTACATAATGTACTGCCAGGATAATTGTTTGCCAAATTGATTGTACTGATTGTGTTTCTTCAACCTACTGTGTTCCAGTACAGAGGGATATCCTCCTTCCTGTTCTGCGCTTTTGGAACAAGAGTGGTTATTATTTACTAATGGATTCAAGGGAGTACACATGACATACAATACATCAGAAGTTATGAGCAGAGAACATGGAAACTGCTGGGACCAACATTTTGCTTGATAAAACTTTATTGAATTTAAATTAAGTAGCATGATTAACTGTGTGAAATGAGTAGAAAACGTCTCTGTTTTGAAGTCTAGGCAAATTCTATAAATGATTGGCAAAAGGGGAACAACGGCAAAAGATATCTTTACTGAGTTCACTTCTTTTTGTGATAGTCTATTCTGCACACTAGGTATAGTGAAAATCTATAAAATGTGTGCTAGTTCTCTTATCCTGAAATTTTCCAGTTTCATCCATAATGGAATTAAAAACTGTGCTGCTGCTACTGCTGCTATCTTGAGTAAAAATCAGCTGTCAGCCCCACAAGTAAACTCCAGAGTATTGGCTATGTGAAATACCTACATTCCAGTTTTAGAAAGGAGATGTGTATATTTATTTACTGTTCATGTAACTATTTATTGAGATGCAATGTGGGACAGTTGCCCTCTCAATCACAGCAGATAACTTCCTGATAAGTACTGTCTGTAGTCACACAACTAACTTCCAAGAGCAGATTTCTGTCCAGGAGACTGGCTGTTGAGTTCTTAACACTGATTTCAAGCTTTTACAGAATGGTTGTATTTATGCGTAACAGGAAGCATCTGTAGCAGCTGAGGGTGCTCCAAAGCAAAAAGTCTGATAAAATCTACATCCAGTTTTCTGTATCAAGGAAAACAAACTTCTGGACTGAAGCAGAAATTTTCCAACTGAAAACATTTAACCAGTGAGCAATGTATTAATGATTGCTACTGTATTCAATAAAACAGCAGTAACATTAAAAACAATTTATAACATAACTCTTCTGTTGCAGAGACGCAGTTTTTGCCCTCCTAAACTGAAATATAAATAAAACACTGCCAGGTAGTTAATCTGATGAATATTTGGACAGACTTCTCCGATCTACTGAAATGGTATCTCTACCAGAAGCAACAGTGCTCTCAGTAGACACAAAAATAGCTTCCATGAGAATTCTCCTCCAAAACCAAGCCATTCATTTTTCATCATAAGTTTGGCAGAATGAAGAAAAGAAATCCATTACGTGCAATGGGATCATATTGTATTTGTTTAAGGATGTGAAGACTGCTTTCAGTTAACAAAGGTGTCAATAAAGCTTGATACAGAAAAGTTAAATGCTGGCTTGAAATCTTTCAAAATTTTCACTTGGAACCAAAATATTGGCCTATGATGCAAGAGGCAAAGGAACAATTTTTAAAACTTTCAGTATCGTTTAGACAGTTTGACGCGCGCGCACACACACACATATATATATCAGCAAGGAAACATAGAAATACATCCTAAATTCTGACATGGTCTAATTTTCTATGCAGAATCTGCTTCAGAATCTTGAATATGTATTAAAGTTACATGAAAAAATATATATATATAAATATACTGCACTATTTTTCATAATTTACTGGTTTTGGCCAGAGAATGTTTGAATAAGAAAGATGGTAACAAGACAAAATCTCAATTTTTTTGAAAGTATCAATAGATAGATCTACGTAGCTGTTTTTCAATAAATCTCCAGGCATTCGTGAAAATTTAATCCCTTGCTTAGAATATACAAAAGAAAGACCAATATATATATTTATAAACTTCAGGCAACACATAGGCATAATCTGGATAATACAAAACCCCTTTCCTATCATACAAACATAAAAAGTAAAAAAGATTTTAAATATCTTTTATTTGCTGTTGCTGCATGATTTGTCTACTGACATGTCACTCATCTTTTTTCTTCTGTAGACCTATCAGATAAAAATCTGGAGATACTAACTGAAGATAAAGTCCTTTGAGTGTACCTAAACTCTATTTATTGGGATTCGCTTGAACGTGGTTTAGAAGTATTCACAGGTCCATACAAGTAGTGATTTCGGTCAGATTAATCGGGTACAAAAGATACATAGAACATATATTTCCTCAACAGAACTAAGAAATATTTACTTCCAGACCAAGTATATCCTCAATTTAAAATGTCAGCTAAAAAACAAATTCCTTTGAGAGGTTTCAATTAATTGTAACAACATTGTAGTACTGAGGTCCAAACCATTGGGGGGGGGGACAACAAGTAGCCCACTGTTTTCACTATAGCTTAGTATATCATGGGCAATTATTGTTCCCCTCCTTTTAATCTTTCATATCTTTTGTGAATTTTGCCTTTGTATGTTGTGCCACCACAATTCATTAGAATCATGTTGCTACGTCTCCATGGGCAGCAGGAGTGCAAAGTTTACTTATCACAAAATTCACTGAGATTTTCTTCAACACAGTATGGTTTTAAAACCCCTGAAGTCATGTGAAATAGAAGACGTGACCTCAAGACACTATAAACTTGGCTGGTCTGGTTGTAGGTTGAAAGGTCAGGCTTGCTGGGGTAGCTCCTGAGGCTGTTTCAGACTAGCAGTTACTTTTTGATTTGAACAAGGATTTGTTAAAATGCCCAAGTATCATGATTTAAATTGTATTATTGGCATGTATAGAACTTTATAGAGAAGGAGACAGTCTAAAGCAAGCAGAAAGCACCGTAAGTCAAGACACCAGAAGCAGAAGGTGGAGCTGGCAAATAGATAAATTTATAGACTGGAGGAAATAGGCAATCAATTATTGTACTTTGTCACCCGACTCTATTTCTCTCCTCTCATTTGTTTGTTCCTCCTTCAGGAACTCAAGCTCCAGAGTTTGTTTTGTTAATTCTTCCTTCTTTCTAAAATATGTGTTGTATTTTCCACATATCATAGTTTCATACAAAGGTAAAATTTTGTCTGTATGTGTGTTGTCAGTGTTCCTGTTAAAATCCACATAGACATGAAAAATACCATTAGCTTCAGTGAACAAAAAGCACCAGTAAAAGGTGAAGTGTAGATACCATTTAAATCCAGTTTAAAAACTGGATCTCTTATAATTTAAAAAATGGTTACAGAGTATGAATGAAGTGTGCAATGGTATTGATTTTTATATTTGTTATTCCTGTATATATTATTGAATTAGTAAGCATAAGGTGACATTGAAGTATTAGCTATATATACAGGTTTTATTCTTTCTAGGGTTTGAAATCCAGGCCCACACAAAAACACAAGTATCAAAAAGTGATGGAGCAGCTAAAGAAATTAAATTGCAATCAATCAACTAGGACCAGATGGTATCCATTGGAGAGTTCTAAAGGAACTAACAACCAATGTAACTGAGCTGCTAACAAAAATATGTAATTTATCATTAAAAACAGCTACTTCACCAGTGTACTGGAAAGTGGCCAAGGTTGTACCATCTTTTTAAAAGGTGTTAATGATGATCCTGGGAATTAGACAGCAGTGATTCATATTTTGGTATCAAAGAATTTTGAGAGAAGAGATAATATGAATGATGTAAAAAATCCAGAAAATATGCAAATCCAGAATATCTGTGTAGAGCATATATCATTTTTGGCTTGCCTCCTAGACGCAAGTTAATGGTTCTTAACATATCTTAAATTTAGGACAGAATGTATTTTAAACTTATAAAACACTCATGGTCAAATTCCCAAACAGCAGTTCCTATGAAGGAAAAAACTACAAATGACATGAAAGTTGTCCCAGGCATGTTGATAGCTGCTGCTTTATGCATAATTGTTGGAGATCCCAGGGAGATTTGCTTTCAAATACTGGGCTGCAGAGCTTCAAAATTCCTGTTTTTAAAATTACAAAAGTGCCCACAAGTCCAAGAAGGCTAGGGTCTCCTGAATTAATTTAGGCTATAGTGTTTTTGTTCCCTAGGAAACTTTAGCTTAAATCTTAACACACCCATCAAATTATTTGCTTTGTACCTCTATTCTCAAAGTACATTCAAATGCTATAAGTAATAACACTAACAATTATAATAAAAAGTGGACATCTAAGGCTGTAACCCTTAAAACAGTTTCCTGTGAGTAAATCCCACTAAATAAAATGAGCCTTATTTCAAAGTTGACCTGTGTCACCTACCCTGATGCCATTTGTGTGCATGACTGAATGTTGTTAATATGGTAGTGTTGACCCTCTAACATTTCACAGGTAATAGGAACATTCTTGTGTTATCAGCTGTTTTAAAAGCACAGAAGGTTTTCATTGTTCAACTAAAACAAACACTAGGACAATCTAATTGTCCTACAAGATGTAATCAACATTCCAAATCAGCTTCACCATGATGAAAAATAGCAGCTTGTTATTCATGCCACTGTTATTAATTTATTGTATGGTATCGGTGTAGTATAGCCAGGCAACTTGGCAAGAGATGTTCAGAGGTGATTTGCCATTCCCCGCCTCTGTCTCATGACTCTAGTGTTCTTTGGAGGTCTCCTATCCAAGTACTAGCCAGGACTGACCCTGCTTAGTTTCCAAGATCTTACAAAATCGGGTTTACCTAGGCTATCCAGGATGTAGTCTGCATAGGGCTTTTTCCCACTTCCAGCTCGAATAAATCCCTCCCATCTACACTGAATTCAATTTCCATTTTAATTTTGGCCGCTTTAAATTTTCCCTCTGCAATATGCATGATTGATCCAGAGTGACCCTACCTTTCCCCCACGATAAACGGCCTCACTAAGTGTGCAGATTTCTGCTTTTTTGTGAATTAACTTCCTTTTCCGTGCCTCATAGCAAAGCAGTCTTCCCTGATTGGCCAGGGCATCAGTTCAAAGACTTCCTGATTCCCGGTTGCAAGACTTGTCAAAAAGTGACTGTGCTCTAGAAGCTCTAACGTCCTTCAGCAGAGATTTGCCTCTTGGATTTATTCCCCTCCTCTGCAGTTTTCAGTTGTCTCCCCTCCCCCTTGTTCAAGAAAAGAAAGAGAATTCTGCTGCACTTGGCTCCCCTCCCAGCATTGAGCTTACCCAATCAAGTGCAGAACACTTTGTTTCAATTGGGGGGGGGGGGGTAAAGGAAGACCTGAGTTCAAATAAATCTGAATTGAGCAGGATCCACAATGGAAAAAACAAAGTAAGTGCAGAATCAGCCTAGGTCAGGGCATGCCACTGTAATGATTATACATGTTTATCTTAAAACATTTGTCCTGAAGACATCCACTCACCCAGTCAGAGGTTTCTCTTTGGCCCTTTATGCACGGCGCCAGAATCTGCGTGCTGGCGCCGTGCTGTTGTGGCGGGACACAATGCCCCGCCATTTCCTGTGAATACATGGGAGCGGAGCATGCTGGGTTGCCCTGGCGTAGTGTGCGCTTTACGCCGGGGCTAGGAGGCCCGGCCAAGGTAAGTGCAGCTGAGCGGGCGGGAGAGGTGGGGAGGGGCAGGGGAGCGGGGGGCAGGGGGTCACCCCTGCCAGCTCCATGCCGCCACGGAGCCTGCAGGGGCGAGCGGTGTCCCTTAAGGGTTGAGGCTGGGCGGCCCAACAAGCCCGGTGCTGCCAATTATGCACAGCGCCGGGCTTCCGCAGCCCTGGCTTACCCAGGAAGCTCTGGAAGATCCAGCCTTTGCTTAACATGGGTCTTCCGGAGCCCAGGGCCAGGAGGCACTTGCACTCGCAGCAGCAGCATGCATTCTTGGTGATTTTAACTGAAGTGCTGCTGCCGTGAGTGCGGGCCTTATGGCCCGTGCATAACGTCTCTTTCAGAGCAGGTGGTATCCAGACTTTTTGGTCCAAAGGCCACATTATCACTTGGTCGTTCAGGTAAGGGAAGGGAGAGTCCTTCCCATTTTACCAAAACCATTTTCTAGACCTAAATAGGAGACTCATGGGTATATCATAGGTACTGCTAGGACATAATGCTGGCTCCACAACACTTAAGGGGGACTATGTTTACTTCCCAGCACAGTATCACAACATGAAACTGACCTGGATGCTCAGATTTGGTCCCTTTTCTTTAAAAAAAAATGTCTTCTTGTGTGCTGGACCTATTGGTCTATAGTTTGAACACCTCCGTTATAGGGATACCTGGAAGAGTGCTGAAATCTGTGATATTGTTTCCATGATATTGTATCTGAGGAAGTGTGCGTGCTCATACCTTGAATAAAACTTTGTTGTTCTTAAAGATGTCACTGGACTCTAAATTTGTTCTGCTTCAGACCAACATGGTTACCCACTTGAATGATAGCAACTCACACTAAATAGGGACAAAATATGAACAGTAGTTTTATAGGGGCAGGTCTCAAAAATCAAAGCTTAATAAATAGAAGTTGGTGCATATAGGATTGAAACTTCAATATACAAATTTCAGTATATTCTAAACCACTCACCCTGGAAGTTTATTTCTTTAGAGATGATAGTGTCTAGTTTTAGAGACCTCAATTCTCAGGAATGAAAGGATATATAGTTAGTCCACATCTGTATCATAGGACCCACCTCCAGAGAAACAACTCACATGGTACACAGGTTCTAAAACTCTGGCTTCAGGATCAATCATTTCACAAAGATATTCCCCCTACCTTGACAGCCATTTGAGATACATAATGAACACACCTTTTGTAATGGCCCTTTGTTAGTAAATGAAAATGTAAAATTTTACAAAACCAATAAACGCCATAATACACAATTCTGAATTAGTGGCCTTATTGTCTTTACAGGTTTACAATCAATGGCAAAGTATATGTTATCTTTGTACCATATGGAATTTTTAATTATTTATTAGGTGGTTTGTCTGTGCAGGGTTGGCTCTAACTAGTACTTGGATGGAAGACCATCAAGGAATTTCACAGGACTATGCAGAGCAAGGCAATAGCATACCACCACTATTCGCCTCCTTCTTCAAAAACACTGCAGGGTTGCCAGATGTTGGCTGTGACTTGACAGCACTTATCATCATTGCCATCCAGAGACTTGCTCAAGCTGGTGTACAAGTATTTGCAAGAGCAAAAAAGCTGGAGATCCCTGGCCCATGTGAAACTCACCTGACCTCGACCAGGTCCAGGGTCTTTTTGGTCCTGGCTCCTACCTGGCAGGATGAGATCCCGGAAGAACTAAGGGCCCTGACAGTACCGATTCAGTTACACCGAGGCTGTAAGATAGAGGTCTTCCACCAGGCGTTTGGTTGAGGCCAGGCTGAGAAAAGATCTGTAGCCCCTCCTCCAACCTAGGGCATCTTCCTAGGGCAGATAGGAGATGGGTTGAGTATAAGTTGGGGAGGGTGGGGATTCTCTGTGAATTTTAGGTTTTCCCAGATTTTCTGATGGGGCTGTTTTTGTGGCCATTTACAAATCTGTGTCAAATAGTGATGTCAGTTCTTCATTTTGATGTATTTCAGAATAATACCTTCATGATTTCATTTTGTTCCCCCAGGCTGCATAGCTGATTCTTGCTATGCTTCATACCAGAATGAAATTTTGCCTGTATGACTGTAGTGGAAGAACGGACACAGCATTATTTTCTAAACTGCAGCTGCTAAAGTAAAGCATACTGCTGGAGTTATCATTTTGTTCTTCAGTAATATGAGATAGAACATATAAATTTCCATATGAATAATCATATAGTCAAATTGTCCCAAGCTCTCCAACTTCTTAGATTGCTGATCTTCTGGTGATTTGAAACAATTCAACCAATTTGTCTGCAGTATAAATTTTTTGAAATACAAATAGTGGCTAAACTGATGAGGGGTAGCCCAATCCTGTGGTAGAGGTGGCCAGCTGCCAGTGTAATAGTGATGCTGCTAGTTGGCGCCCTATGGATGTTCTGTAGGGTAAAAGATAATACTTTCCTGTACTGCTACAAATCTAAAGCAATGCTGATGTGATGGACTGCACTTTGAAAAGCTTAGCTGTGCAAACAGATACAGTACTGTAAGGGTTAATTCATCACATAGTCAGAATGCCTTGAGTGACAGGATGTTCCAGAAGATTTGATTAGATAGCAGAGAAAGACTTCTGAGCTGGATGCTGAGGAGAATGCAGTTTGATTTCAGCCCCAACTGCCAGGTTCTTAGAAGTCAGCCTTAGCTCAGAACAGTTTAACACAGACAGAACTCGGGAAAAGCTGACAAGGAAGTTTGGAACATAGGCAAAGACTCCCATTCAGGCCAAACAAAGTGGATAATCTTATAGCAAGGGGAGAATTTCCCTACCCAGTCAAACAGACAATTCTGATGAGTGCAGAGATCCCTGGTCTGGTGTGGTTAGAAACTGCCTTTAGAGACTTTAAGAGTCAGTTAACAACGCAAGATGAGTACTGGTGTTTCAAGAGAAGGGGTTTGGGTACTGGAAAGAGCGTACCTGTCGTGTGTGCTCCGGATTCGTGAGCATTGCCCATAGAGACCAAGTCTTTCGAATCTCAGTTAGGGATGAACGAAGGGAGCTGTCAGAATGGGCAGAGGGTGACTGGGGAACTGGGACACTGAGTCAGATGAGTTACCTGGACCCAGTCTGCCCTCCAGTTCCACTGGAGTTGGAGGAGAGCGCCTCTTCCAGTCCTGAAAACTCTCCAGAGTGATGATTGAAGCTTGAAGTGACAGCTCACCAGCACAGCACCCAGCTCGAGGCACAGTGTCAGGCTAGATGGAGGGAGCAGGAAGATGTTTTACACAGGAATGATTGCAACTAGCGCAAACTGGTTCAGGCCAGGCATGGGGAGATGCAGCTCGGCTATTTAGGGAAGGCAGGCTGGTTGCGTGACTCATGGGTGCGAGAAGTGGACTACCCACCCATTTGCTGGAAAGTATCACATCACCTCCGATGGGAAACCTGTGTCAGACTTGCCTCTCAGTTCTGGACTATTTGCCTGGTTTGCAAAGATTCTGCTCACTTGCCCACTGAATTTGGGACTCTGGACTGTTGTCATGTATCTGAACTTTGCTTTGTTGACTATGGACTATTGTTTGCCAATCCTCACTCCATGATCCCTGACCATATCTGGGTACCCCGACTCCTGCTTAGCTGCCTGTTGGCTGCGCCTGGTAATATGAAACAGACATTCACGTTCCCAAATGGACTGAGAGTTGGCACGGATGGGGTTTGAAGACTTGTGTCCACAACTAGACTGCAGTAAAATTGTGTTAAACCCATGTTTGACTAGTGTTTGATTCCAAGGTGTGAGTAATGGGGCAAGTCAGTGATGGAGAGATGGGCAAACTGTTCTGGGAGAGAGAAAATGACCCGTTGGGCATTATGGTTCCAGACCTCCGGAAACCAAAAGAATTGGAAAATACTTAAAGAATATGTATTGAAGTGTTTGTGGGAAACCATGGAACAGAAGCCTTTTAGTATAAAGATTTAAATCAATGTGAAAAGTTTAATAAACTGTGCATGTACTTGCTTTGCCCCAGAAATTTCAGTCCCTGATTTCATCTGACCTTTCCCCTCTATGTTAAACAAAATATTTTGTTGTATTTGAATTTCAAAATGTTGTGAGCCATTCAAGTTGTTTAAGTTAAAGTGAGCTTCTGATCTTTCCCTCTGGTTCCTGGACTGAGCCATCAAATATCATACGGTGAGAGGGTGGGACAGCCAGAGTTCTTCAGCAAAGAAGAAAACACAATACTTGGGTGGCTCAGTCAGTAAAGGGAAAGAAAAACAGAAGGACACATGGCCTGATTATTCCTCACATAAGAGAACCCTCTTTGGATCAGGTCAATAACCCATCCAATCTAACACTGTGTCACACAGTGGTCAAAACCCAGGTGTCATCTACAGATCCACCAGTGGGTCCAGAACTGAAGAAATCCCCCCACTGTTGCCTCCAAAGTACTAGGAATACAGAGCATTGCTGCCCCAGACATTGTGGTTAATGTCCACTGATGGACTTCTGTTCCATATGTTTATCCAATCCATTATAGAAGCCATCTGTGCTTCCTGCAGCAGTGTATTCCACATGTCAATTACTCTTCAAAGCAGTTTATTGATTGATTTATATACCACTGTTCCCAATTAGGCTCACAGAGGTTTACAACAATAAAAGAATAAAAGACAATAAAATGGGCCATTTAATATTTAAGCGCCAGCTTTCTACTCCCTTCTGCTTTTTGCAGGGAGCAGAAAGCAAGAGGCCATTAAAACTAAACAGCTGAGTTGCAGGGAGTTATTACAGTTTCCAGCGGAAACAGCTGAGCTGCAAGAGCAGCCTGTTCCTATGGCTCAGCTGTTTAGAGCAGGCTGCCTCCATGGCTCAGCTGTTTCAGGCAAGATGACTTCATTTGTGTGGTTCATGGTTGCCTACAGATCCTGAACTGATTTTTCTTTGATACATGTGCATCCCTAATTCTGTGACCATCTGCTCTGAGAATATCTAGAAACTCAATTGCTTTCTCCTGATTTGGAACATATTGACCCAATCAGTGTTTCAGTAGTTAAAATCACCTGTTGTGATATATTGTGTAGCTGTTTCCTTAATTGTGTTGCTGTTTTTAAATAGTCCTGAAAGTTTTGATCTGGTAAGTAATAACATCCCAGAGTTAAGCTTCCTTTGAAACCACTATTTCCACCCATAGCGTTTCTGTATGTATACCCTCTCTGACATATAGAGCCACTCCACCTCCAACTCTTCCCTCCCTATCTTGACTATGATTCCAATAGAGTTTATATCCATAAATCACTGTATCCCATTGATTCATCACCAAATTTCTGGAATGTCCACAGTGTTTATGCTCTCCCTGTCATTAAACATTCCAGTTCCCCCATTTTACTTCAGACAATTGTAGCACTTGCACCTTGATAATTTCCCTGTGACATCTAAACTGCCTTATAAAGCAGTCAACATTGGTTGTCACCCTGTCAGTGGCCAGTCCTAATCCACTTCCCTCTAGAACAATGACAGGTTACCCCTTCATCTCTTAGAGATGAGCCATTCTGTGCCAGAGACATTTCATCTCCTGTTAGCTTTCCCTCAAGATTTTGATTTTAAATGCCAGCAGCCTGGTTCCTTTGGGGGACAAGCAGAGGCATTTTACTTGTACAGGTCCTATGTGTTCCCAAAAGAATCCCCCTGCCTAACAAACTTTATTATTAATAATAATGTTACTATTTCTTTAAATTTGTAAACCATCCTCTCAACCAGAGCGGACTCAGGGCAATGGACAGCATGTACTCAATAATATATTTCTACAATAATACAAAGAATCCCAAAATTTCACCCAGAAGTATAAGCCAGAACCCTGGGTGTGGTATGCTACAGGGGGGAGGCCAATCTAAATGTTAACTTAAACCCTTCCACCCTACAACATCACTTCATCTATACATTGAGGCTCCTAATTTGTTCCCGTCTAGCTGGCCCTGCATGTAGAACAGGCAGTACTTCTGAGAAGGCTACCTTGGAGGACCTGACCTTGAGTCTCATGCCTAACAGCTTAATTTTTTCCTCCAGGACCATACAACTACATTTCCCCACATCATTGGTGCCAACATGTACCATGACCACTGGATCCTCCCCAGCACTGTCTATCAGCCTATCTAATTCATGCACAATGTCTGCAACCTTTACACCAGGCAGATAAATCACCATGTGGTCACTTTGTGGATTCTTAACCCATCTATCTACATGCCTAAGATCTGAATCGCCAACTACCAAAATCTCCCTGTCCCTTGGTTCCTTGGTGTGAAAAGATACCTGTTCACCAAAAGTAGAAGGAATCCTTTCTGAGGAAACATTCTCCCCTTGACCCCCAGGCGCCCTGATAGCAGCATGGCTGCCATACTTGGAGTGGGACACATCTAACAATTCACTGGTATATATAGCAACCGATTGCATCTGTGTCATGGCCAAGCACCAGTAATGCAAATTCTGTAGACTCCTGTCAAAGCAATGCCAGAAAAAAACTTTGTGCCAGCAGGGAAAGTGGAGGTCCAGGGGCACAGCACAAGTTAACTAGCTGCCTAAGTCCCCCAACCTGGGAACACCTCCAAAATCAGTGTACATTTACTCTAGGAAAACTCCCATTGTTGGCTATATGCTCCCATACAATGGAAAAGTTCCCTGCACCCAATCATAGTGCCCCTCCCAGTACTACATAAATCTGGGCCAGATAACTCTGTAACTCTTATGATGTGGTGTGCAAGATGGAACTCTGTGTGAGTTCTGATATGCAGTCTTACAGCACACAGCATTCACCTTGGTGGCAGGAAATGCAGAGAAGGCACTTAACATGTACACCCAAGGATGACAGTAATCCTCCGAGGAGAGTTATCTTCCTCATGATATGACTAACATTTCTCATTCTAGAACCCTTAAAGGTACCCAACTCCAGAGACACTCAAAGAACAACCATAAAAAGATCCTGCACTCTTGGCCCTGGAGTTTGCCTATCCTTCCTCCTTCCCCCTTGCACTTACTTGGACACTGCCTCAACAATACTAGGGCAAGCAAAAATGGCAATACTGAAGCAACTGGAAAGGATAATACTGGGGCAACCATTGGCTTCAACATTCTGATGTGTTGCTCTTTCTTGACTATTTGGTGACAGCGCAGTTCAGTTAAATATCAGCTCTAGAAAATTTCATACATGTTCCACATTTGCTGGAGTTGACATTCCTTCCACCTTCCTTGGCTCTGTTGCTATTACATATGAAGAAATCAAATGCCATAAATATTCTGGACTTCAGCAACTGACATTTTGATGACTTTGCTGGCAGCACTCTGAAGCTGTCTAAGAACCCTGTTCAGTCAGGGTTATTATTTTGGCAAGCAGTGGCCAAAAACAGTTATGTCATCTGGCTATGTTATACAACCCCCACCCCTTGCAAATCAACAAGGATTGCTTCTATAATCTCGGGAATGTATTGGAAGATTTGATGCAGCCCAAAAGGCATAACAGTGACTTTAAAAGGACCCTTGTGTGTAATGTGCTCTTTTCTCCTTGTTCTGTCTCTGACAGAAACTAGTGGCATAGAATGTAGAAAAGCATTGTGAATTACACATGTCTAGATATCAACTACCTGGTTTCTGTGTGCCTCCAATTTTCTCTTGAGACATTTTATCCAAGCACTGATATGGGGGAAACAATGCCAGTGTGATGTCCTAACTTAAAACATTGGGTTCTGGGAGAGGGGTGGATTATAGTCTGAATCAGAAGGGCTCCCATTTATACTGTCATAACCAACATGTAATCATTGGAGTCATTACTTCATTGCATATATCTTCATGATGCCCTTTACCATATCATTGTTGTTTTTCCACTTGTGTCAATAGAATTAGAATACTTCAACCTGAGAGGATTTTTTTCATCTTTGGCCACAGCTTTTCTATGCACATTACTGTTTTTGTTGGAGGTGGAATGGAAACTGCAAGGTCACTGCAGTATACTGATAATAATGCAGCCAGACAAAGGTCAGTCCTGGGCACTAAAAAAGCACTGTGCAGATGTCTAAAGACATGGGACAAATGGGCATGATGATAATCCCCTGCTTTACACACCTGTGTCTCTGCATCAGCTAAACACCTGGGATAAAGATATCCTGTATGCTTCCTGTTCAGAATCTGCATACTAGCGGTTGGCCATGGCAGTGGATGGCTTGAAGCAGACAGTGTGTAATTCCTGCTTCATTCCTCCTCTGTTCCACTGACTAACTGACGGATAGCTCAAAATAGACTTTTGCAGCAGTGATGATGAGTAACCAAAGGAGAATATGAAATATCTGTTCCAGACCAGGCAACTTATGTCTAAATCCTAAACATAAAAATATAAAAAGTAATATTTCTGATATTTCATATCTACATATCTAGTGTGTGCTATTATTATTTGGACTACTAAAGAAGGCCCTCTGGAGAGAGTGAACATGGAGTCCTAGAATTCTTTTTGAGATGGGGGCAAGGAAGTTTGTAGTCAGGCTTTAGGGCAGACTTTAATAAAATCAGAGACATGATGAGAGTCATACCATGAACAAGAATGTTGAAAGACAAATGGGCAAGTGATGGGTGGGCTCTCCTTAAACAACAGCTATTACATGCTCAAGCCATGACTATTCCACCAAGACAGAAACATGGTGGGGGATTCAAGAATGGATGAACAGAGAACTTGAGGAGGAGCTAAGGAAGAAAAAGGAAATGTTCAAGAAATGGAGGAAAGGACAGACCTCTAATGAAGAGTTGTTGTTGTTGTTAGTTGTGAAGTCATGCCCAAGCCATCGTGGTCACATGGACAATGATCCTCCAGGCCATCCCTGGTAAATACCATAAATAAATGACCGTAAATAAATATTGATTGATACCTTTCCCTGGAGTCCATTTAAACTTGCACTGACTGCTTTATCCAGCCACCTCATTCTCTGTCGTCCCCTTCTTCTTTTGCCCTCAATCGCTCCCAGCATTAGGCTCTTCTCCAGGGCCAAAGTATTTGAGTTTCATCTTCAGGATCTGGCCTTCTAAGGAACAGTCAGGGCTGATCTCCTCTAGAACTGACCGGTTTGTTCGCCTTGCAGTCCAAGGGACTCGCAAGAGTCTTCTCCAGCACCAGAGTTCAAAAGCCTCAATTCTTTGATGCTTGGCCTTCCTTATGGTCCAGCTTTCACAGCCATACATTGCAACTGGGAGGACCATAGCCTTGACTAGATGCACTTTCGTTGGCAGGGTGATGTCTCTGCTTTTTAGGATGCTGTCTAGATTTGCCATAGCTTTCCTCCCCAGGAGCAAGTGTCTTTTCATTTCTTTGCTGCAGTCCCCATCTGCAGCGATCTTGGAGCCCAGGAAAATAAAATCTCTCACTACCTCCATTTCTTCCCCATCTATTTGCCAGGAATTGAGGGGGCCGGATGCCATGATCTTCGTTTTCTTGATATTGAGTTTCAAGCCAACCTTTGCACTCTCCTCTTTCACCCGCATCAACAGGCTCTTTAGTTCCTCTTCGCTTTCTGCCATTAGAGTGGTATCATCTGCATATCTGAGGTTGTTGATATTTCTCCCTGCAATATTCATCCCAATTTGTGACCCATCTAACCCCATCTTTCTCATGATGTGCTCCGCATACAAATTAAATAGGCAAGGCGACAGCATACAGCCTTGCCAAACTCCTTTCTTAATTTTGAACCAATCAGTGATTCCATGCCCAGTTCTCACTGTTGCTTCTTGACCAGCATATACATTTCTCAAAATACAGATAAGATGCTCTGGTATCCCCATCTCTTTTAAGAACTTGCCACAATTTGTTGTGCTGCATACAATCAAAGGCTTTAGCATAGTCAATGAAACAGTAGTATATGTTTTTCTGGAACTCCCCAGGTTTCTCCATGATCCAGCGTATGTTGGCAATTTGATCTCTAGAATGAAGAGTATTTGCAGGTTACTGGGCACTGTATGTCAGCCATTAGAGAGGTCAAAGTTGGGAATGAGCAGAGATTGGCCAGGGAATCCCTCTAAAGCAAGAAAAGCTTCTTCAGATATGTGGAGATCAAACATAAGGTGAATGAGGCAATAGCTCTGTTGTTGTGTGAGGATGGGAGAGACTGACAGAAGACAGATAAAGCTGAAAGCTCAGTACCTATTTTGTCTATGTCTTACCAAAAAAAATATTGACACATATAGGGATGGTAATAGGCAAGATATAGTGTGTGGGTTAGAGCAGCGGTCCGCAAGCTTCCGCTTGCTGCGGACTGCTACGGCGTAGTGGGGGGAGAGGGCGGCCCGGGGGCCCGCGCACGCACGGCAGCCCCAGCGCAAACACGCATGCCCGGCAGGGGCCCAAACGCGCGTGCGCGTAAGTCAGCGCATGCGCGTTTGCGCCGACACCATGCCGGAGGCCGCGGCTTCCCCTCCCGGCCACTCAGGGCTGCGAGCAAATCAGCCACTAAAGCGGCCAATTAGCTTGCAGCTCGGCAAGCTTCTCTTCCCTCCACTCCCGAAGCGAGAAGCTTGCCGGGCCGCGAGCTAATCGGCCGCTTTGGCGGCCGATTTGCTCGCGACCTGGCGAGCTTCTCGCTTCGGGGGGGAGGGAAGAAGGAGCCACGGCCCGGCGCCGGGCCGCAGCCCGCGGGTTGGGGACCACTGGGTTAGAGCCTCTTGTGGCACAGAGTGGTAATGCAGCAGACATGCAGTCTGAAGCTCTGCCCATGAGGCTGGGAGTTCAAGTTGATTCAGTCTTCCATCCTTCCGAGGTCGGTAAAATGAGTACCCAGCTTGCTGGGGGGTAGACGGTAATGACTGGGGAAGGCACTGGCAAACCACCCCATATCTCATTATTGTCCATCACCTTTAGGACCTCTTGGAGGGATGGAGATGTGCCAGAAGACTGAAAGAGAGTGAATGTTATCCCAGTCTTCAAAGATGACCCAGGAAACTACAGGCCAGTTAGTCTGAGTGCCAGGCTTACTGGATCATGGAAACCCAGTGGATATTCTTTACCTGGATTTCAGTAAAGCCTTTTGGTATGGTTCCCCTTGATGTTCTGATGAGTAAACTGGAAAGGGAACTGGTTAAAAAAAACACACCAAAAGAGTGGTTGTTAATGGTATTTCTTCAGATTGGAGGGAGATGAGCAGTGGGGTGCCTCAGGGCTTGGTACTTTGATCAATGATCTGGATGAGGGGGTGTAGGGATTACTCATTAAATTTAACCAGACCACACCTGGAGTACTATGAGCAGTTCTAGAGACCTCAATTCAAAAAGGATGTGGACAAAATTGAGAGAGTTCAGAGGAGAATGATGAGGATGATCTAGGTAGGGCCTGTGGACCAAGCCTTGTGAGGAAAGGCTGAGGAACTTGGGAATGTTCATGATTGTTGTCTTTTAATATTTGAAATGTTGTCACTTAGAGGAGGGCAGGGAGCAATTCCTGTGAGCACCAGAGGATAGAACCCGCAGTACTGTGTTTAAAACATGTGTAGAATGGTACCAGCTATCAGGAAAAAATTATTCAGTCAGAGTAATTCAGCAGTGGAATCAGCTCCCTAAGGTGGTGCACTCTCCCTCACAGTCAGTCTTTAAGCGGCACTGGACAGATACTTATGGATGCTTTAGGTTGATCCTGCATTGAACAGGGAGTTTGACTAGATAATCTGTATGGCCCCTTCAAACTCTATTATTCTATGGTTCTGTAAAACTTATTTGGTTTAGTGGCTATTTGATGATGATGATGATGATGATGATGATGATGATGATGATGATGATGATGATGATATCCGTTCAGTCATCCCCGACCCTCGGTGATACTATAGGAAAGTCTTCACCATGCGCCCTGTCTCTGACTGCTTCTTTTATCCTTGGTCATCCCTGTGTCGGCTTTGATCACGTCGAGCTAGCGGATCCTTTGGTGACCACGTTTCCTTTTGCCACTGACTATGCCGAGCATTAATGATTTTTCTAGTGAGTTTGATCACATAATGTGTCCAAAGTAAGTGAGATTTAGCTACAATATCTTCCCTTCTAATGACATAGTTGGTTTGCTCCTCTCTAAAACTACCTTGTTGGTAACTTTGGCTGTCTATGGTATTCGCAGCATTCGTCTCCAACACCATAATTCGAAAACATCTATTCTCCTCCTGCCTTCCTTCTTCAGGGTCCAGCTTTCACATCCATAGGTTGTTATGGGGAAGACAACAGCATTGACTAGCCAGCACTTTGTATTAAGGCTGGTATCCTTACTCTTCCATATTTGGTTCTTGCCTAACATTGATACATTCAATGTTCTCGTTTTCAATCATGACTTTGTTGCTACTGCCAGTTGTTGTCATGATCTTGGTCTTTTTGATATTTAGGTATTATCCGATCTTTTCACTTTTAATCTCTTTATCAGGATCTTCAGATCACACTCTGATTCAGCAAGGAATGTTGTATCATCTGCATAGTGGAGATTATTGATGTTACGACCTCCAATTTTGACTCTGATCGTAGATTCTTCCAGATTAAGCTTCCACATAATTACCTCTGCATATTTTTTGGAGAGCCAGTTTGGTGTAGTGGGTAGGAGTGCAGACTTCTGATCTGGCATGCCAGGTTCAATGCTGCACTCCCCCACATGCAGCCAGCTGGGTGACCTTGGGCTCGCCATGGCACTGATAAAACTGTTCTGACTTAGCAGTGATGTTAGTGCTCTCTCATTCTCACCCATCTCACAGGGTGTCTGTTGTGGGGAGAGGAAAGGGAAGGAGACTGTAAGCCACTTTGAGCCTCCTTCGGGTAGAGAAAAGTAGCATATAGAACAAGAAGAATTGGTGGTGGTCTTCTTCTTCTCCTCTTCTTCTCCTCTCCTTCTCCTTCTCCTTGTATATGCAACAAATATTTTGGTCTTAGTTATTGTACATGCCATTTAAATTTGTTGGAGTATGTTATGTGGATGTAATGTGATACCCATTACTTTTCCATTTTTATCTACAATATCTGTATGCTATTAATTTGTAGTTACTGTGCACTCTGTAATAAATAGATGTATTTTGTTCTATGTTTTAACTACAAAAAGCATAATTATCAAAGCCACAGATTACAGAAGCAAGAAGCCTTCATAAAGAAAGCCCTTTGGAAACATAGAAATGTATGGAATTTTATGAACTTCCTCTGGGAGACCATTCTGAGGATGGTACAACCACAGAAAAAGATCATGACCTCAGGGCCAAACCTGTGATATCATGAAATCACAAATAATAGGTACTGAAAGAACCTCAGACGGCATATGGATTGATACAGACAGAGGCCTGTGAAAATGTCCTTCAAATTCACTAGGTGAATTAACAACTGAAGGCCAAGAAACTGGAGACTTACCTTAACCTGAGGTGACAATTTTTGATTTAGCTTCTAATTTTTCATAAATAAAACGGAAATATGTTACATTCTAAAGGAAGTGAATATGAAGATAAGTCTGAGTCTGAAAAGCTGAATGTGACATAATGCTTGGTAAGCATTTGAAACTTTAACCCATTGTTCCCATATGGAGTTGTCCAAGGGTGTCATGGCATCTATTCATTTACTTCCTTGTGTCCACTGGAGATAAATATTTAAAGGGTATTGAATGAAAAACCAAACCAAACAAGGCACTTTGGATTGCTCCCTATCAGCTGACTAGCACATCTTACTTTCGTTTCTGGAGCTATAGCTATACAAGGAGTAAACTGTCCCCTGTGTTTCTTCTTTATCTATCAAAAACTATAAATTTTCTGCCACACTCAGCATAACTACCTACTGGATAAGCTTACTGAAGGCAACAACCTGATCTTGAAAGACAGAATTAAGAGATGGTTCTCTGACAAACCACAGGAGACCCCCCAACTGGGAGATGACCTACAGGCAAGGCAAAGGACCTGATAATGAGAAGGCAAGAGGAGCCCTAGTCAAAGGACTGACAGATACAGACATTTTGAGAATCATGCAAATACAGACAATAAAATTATGGTCCAAGTTAGATAGGCTTTATGTTAATTCCTTTCTGAAAAGCCAACTCTATTTGCAAAAGATACTCTTTAGCATTATGCCAGAGAAAAGGAACTTGCATGACCACTTAGAATAGAAGAACTGGTTTAACACCCTGCTTTTCACTACCCGAAGGAAATTGAAAGTGGCTTCCTTTTCTCTCCCAACAACAGATATGCTGTGGAGAAGGTGGGGCTGAGAGAGCTCTGACAGGACTGGTCTGTAAGAAAAAGCTCTATCAGCCAAGGGTCACCCTGCTGGCTGTGTGTGGAAGAATGGGAAATCAAACTTGGCTTGCCAGATTAGAAGCCACAACTCATAACTGCTACACCAAGCTGGCTCACCAAGCACATCTACGTGTAAAATACTGCGGAGGAGCGATTAACACATGACTATTCAGGATACAGATGGGTTTTCAAAGAAGAATCCCAGAAAACTTTACAGAAGAGAAAGTGTGTTGGGATATACAATGTCTGTTGTGTACATGTATCAACAGTAAAAGAAGAATTCCTACTGTGGGCATCAGAGGAGATGTGTATTTATCATAGCTAACTCAGGAACTTCCTGATGTTTTCCAAATAATCTTCTCCAAGTGTCCTGATCGGCTCTTGGGAGACTCGCATTTCTTTGGGCACACTTCTTTTCCGTTTGCCTTCAGAATGGGCAGGTTGTATGAAGACAAACAGTTAGAGAGTTAGGATTATTATGACTCTCTCCTCTCTTTCTTCACAAAGTTGTTTCTCTTCATAATAAAAGTTGTTTCGCTTCAAAGTTGTTTCTGCTTCATTCTTTTAAGCTGCTTCCTGATTTATTTATATTCTGCATATTTATATTCTGCCAAAAAGAAGATGGACCATTGTTCATCCAGTACGGTGTTCTTTTGTTTCTAGTTCTGCATGTTTCTGCTATAGGTTTTATTGGTTTGTCCAAATGCTGGACTCCGGCCTTGGGTATTCTGAAAATGGATTTAAGTTATTGTAATGATTACAGTCATGAAACCAGTGTGTGTGTATAATTTTTCCAAAGAAATTACTCCAAAGAAATTTTGGCACCTAAAGATTTAGCTAACCCCTAAAAATAATGAGCAATTACAATTTATTCCATTCTTAAATATAAATTCAACTGAAGTAATCGACTTAAAATTTAACTGGATGCCCCCCCCTCAGATGTTAAATGTGTAATCTGAAAAAAAATGAGTTAAACATTCCTTATTACTACAGATCAAACTAGATGTGTGTTAGCATCCTCCTGTAGGGATTCCATTGCCATTGTAAACCTAAATTGGAAAATTTGTTGTAAGGGCCCGAAATTGTGCCCCACCCCACTTGCCATTTTGGCAAGTGCCAAAATGGCTGCCAGCTCTTGAAAAGGAGTGTGGAAAGAGCACCACATTTTATGGCACTGGCCCTCACTGCATTTTTAAATCACCCATTTCAGGCTTTAAAATGGCTATGACATTCCCATGGTAAACACAAGGATGACATCACATCTAGTTTTGTCCTGTATTTTTCTAGCACCAGGATCTCTATACAAGATTTTTTATTTTTAAAAAATCAATAGCTATTTTTTATTCCTGTCACTCTCTTCCCCCAAAGCAAATCTCAACAATTTTTGCAAGACACTACTTAATGCATATATTTTGTAAGCTAGTCAGTTGTCAAAGAGATTTTGAAGGATCACATTCACGCTATTGAGTTAAATTCAGAAATCTGATCTTAGGACTTGGCAGTAACTCTATATTTTGGTTAACAATTAAGTTTAGAAATGCATCCATTACATGGGTTAAATGAAAGCAAAAGCAATCACTTCATCCATGTTTTTGAAGAAAATAAAACAGCTTAATGTAGGCTAAATGAATGGGGGGGGGGTGTCTGTGACTTAAAAAGAATGGACAGATAGAGAAAAAAGGTCATAAGATTAAATTTTCCCTAAGGGAAAAGTCATTCTTTGGCATCATTAACCTCCTTCTAGGCCACTACTGAAGAAACCAGCAGGAAATCCTCCTGCTCCAACAACGATGGGTGCATCTTACACTGCCCACTGACCTAGCAACGATATGGCAGGCATAACTGTGCCCGCAAATTCCCCTTCGGGCAAGTTTGAATTTAGATCCCTCATTATGGAAGCATGATTGTTTAGATATACTACAAAGTGCCATTTAAATCTGAGGTGCTCTAGAAACTGAAATATTTTGTCTCCTTCCCGTATGTCATAAATATGCACATGGCACAAACTCAACAATAACAAAAGGCAATAATATAATTTATAGTTGTGTATTCTGTTCTATTGTATTAATATGTATTGAGCTGCAAATACATTTTCTCATAGCATTTTATTAAATTAAAATGGACCCTAAAGTAAATCCCACTAAAAGGAATGAGACAGGCATCACTGCACATGAAGCAGCCAGCACATAACGTACTCCCCATGGTTGTTACTTCCAAACAGAATTCAAATGAAGTGATTCATGTGCTGTAGCCCCTGTTGTAGATCAGCTAAAACGCTGCAAACCTCTCCTTGGGCCAATTTTTAGTGTTGTAGCAAAAAACTGTCCAATATTGCTATTTGAGGTAACAACAAAAACAGGCTATTTCATATGGGCCAACCCTTCACTCCCAGTGCATATGAAGTGGCGGACCAGCCATTGAACTTACAGAGAAATTTCCTGGTGGTACACCGGTGGCCAGCGGAAGTTTTTTCGATCAAGGCTACTGAATGGCTCTGGAAGTGTTTCCCAAAATGGGGAAGTTAATTTTTAAATATATTTTTAAAAATTTGTTAAAACATTATTGGGTAATATGACCATATATGGTCATGTTGACCTTCTGCCTCTTCACAAAATGGCCAGTGATAGGCCTGGAGGGTGTAGAAAGGCACCAGCTGTTTGAAATAGGGAAGAATGGATGAGCTAGGTGGCTTACCGATGGACTAAGTGGCCTTTGAAGCACTACACACCCACCCAGGGCCCCTCCCCTTTCTACATCCACACAACTGACACATGCTAAAGAGCCAGCTTGTGCTTTGGTAATTAGTAACATATACGAAACTTCACAATCTCTGGAGTAGTAGGGTCACTAAAGCAGCCTAAACCCATTGCTTGCAATTTTGTTCCCTCTAGATCTGCACTGTTGGATGCATTGTCTAAATAAATGCTGGATACATTGCCTTGTCTTCTAGCTTTTAGTTGAGAGACCATCAAGGAATAATACTGGGAACATGATATGGAAACAGGCTATGGCAAACCACCTCTGAACATATCTTGCCTTGATATGGATTGTCATATGTCCACTGTGACTATGGGCCAAAAGAGTAATATATTTCGTTCAGCATTGGTATATTCACCTATTTTTAATGATATCCAAAATTTAACTTACTTACAACATAAGGAAATTGGGTCTTCCTGAATTTATTTATTTAAAATACAAATGAGATAACACTTCTATATAAGAAAAGTGAATGCTTACAACTGGTCAAAGTCAAGTAATGCAGTTCCTGGGTTCAATTACATTTATAATTCTGTATGACAATGGAGCAACTACATGAACCCCGGAGATAAACTGAAGAAGCTGCGAGAGAAGGAAACCGTTTACGAGAGACAGATACACACAAACACACCCAAATTGCTACTGAACTGAAAAGTAATTACACTTTTACCTGTGTTCACACTGACAAACGAGGATCTCCACCTCAATGAAAGTAGCCAGACATAATACCTTGAATTGCATACACCAGTAATAACATCCATATATTTGTACCAAACACAAATTAATTCTATGGTTTACTTGTTTTCAAGCCAACTTGCATTTCTGAAGCAGAAAATTAAAACAAACAAACAAAAAAATCCACCTCCACCACAAAACTTACAATTAGGCTAAATAAATTAAACCTGCTGATAGTTAATGTCAAGAGGCTCTCCAAAGTCAGGGAGAAGGAGCCAGTGACAGCTATTCCCCTTAGTGCAAAATGTGCATTTAATACAACTCTGCTTAAAAACAGTGAACAAATATTCCAGTCTCGCAACTGTTAACTATTCAATAGCTCCCTATGCATTATGGAAGCATATCTTACATAGAAGCAACTAACACATGAAGAAAAGCTGTCTCAAAAATGAAAGACCAAGTGTGATAGGACACAGTGCAGAAGACGCAACTAACGTGTATCAAAACATTAGTAATAACAGTGGTTAAGAGTGGTGGCCTGTTGTGGCAAGAGGAAGGGATGGTGATTGTAAGCTGCTTTGAGAATCCTTCAGGTAGTGAAAAGCAGAGTACAAAAAACATCTCTTCTACATTTACTCCAGTGGCAGATAGAGATTATAGTACTGGCCTGTTGTTGTCAGCCATTCAGCCATGTCTGATTCTTGGTGATCCTATGAAACAGCTGTCGCCATGAGGGTACTCACTAGGACATCTTGGAGGGCTCATATCCAGCTGGTACTGCAGAGTTACATTGGCTAGCAGTCTGCTTCCGGATCAAGTTCAAGGTTTTGATTTTGAACTTAAGGCTATACACGGCCGGGGTCCTACCTATCTGAGGGACCACTTATTTGCTTATGCCCCCTGCAGGGCTCTTAATTCTGCAGGTATAGATTTGCTGGTTGTCCCACACACACACACTGAGACATTTGCCTGGCCTCAACCAGGGCCAGAGCTTTTTTCCAGGAGCCCTGTTCCCAACCTGGTGGAATGAGCTCCCGGAAGAGGGCCCTAATGGAACTAAGGGCCCTAATGGAACTCTCTGGGTTCCACAGGACCTGCAAGATGGAGCTCTTCCGCTAGGCATTTGGTTGAGGTCAGGGCAGTGAGTTATCAAACTGTGGATCCTGCCCTATTTTTTAAAGATCAGGACCTCTGGTTTCCCATCACTTAGGTCATCAGTATGGGCTGGAACAATAGGGCTGAGCTTTAGAAGGGCTAGAGAATTTGACTATGCCACCATCTTTTTGTTGTTGTTTTTTGTTTGGTATATGGGTTTTTAGGGAGTTTTATATATTGTAATTTTATCATTTTATCTGTAAACCACCACAAGATGGCTATTGTTGAGAGTGCTGGTATAGAAATTGAAAATTAAAAAAAAAATTCTGTCAGAATGTGGAGACAAATGTAATCTAATCTTCCTGGAAAGGTGGGAGATTTAAAGGAGGAGAACTCCTCCCTAAAATTGCCTCTCTGGCCACTTTTTTCCTAACAGGAGGTCCTTCTAGTTTCCAACCCATTTGGGAGACAAGCAACTACGGATTGGTTTAGGACAAAAAGCGGGTCTGGAGAAAGGATTCAATGCATTCTTCCTATTACCTTCACTTAATTCTCTACTCAAAACTATCCAGTTTTGTTTATGTCAACTCTGAGGTGCTAAACCAGTACTGATTATGATTAAATCAGCCTAACTTTTACTAGGAAACTTGCTCAAAGTCGTATCCTTTGCCTTGGAAGATTTCACCATTGATTCCAGATGTGCAGGAGCTCATGAACTATGATTACGAGAAATGCTTTATATACATGTCATTTGGTAGGACAGTGGAGGTGGGGGGGGGGCACAGTACAGAGCCAGCTAGAACATATCATATGAACATGTACATGTCCTTCTCAAACAATATACATATTTTTCTTGTTAAACAGCAGAGCTGGAATTTTTTAGATTAAAAATCATGACAAAAACTTTAGCAGTAGACAAAGACAAAGGCAAAAAAAAGAAAAAGAAAAAAGAAAAAGCCTTTTCAGAGCAGAGTATTTTATTTTCAGTTATTTCTAGTACTTTGCAGATGTGTGGGGCAAGTAGGAGGCTAATATATCTCCCTTTAGCAGTACTAATTGTTTGCATTATCACAATAATCAAATGCAGCCATATTAATCTCTGTGGTTATTAACTTGATTTTTACACATTAAGATTTAGATTTAATCCCCTGAGACCATCTATTAATGCTTTTAAAGTTGACGGGTTTCAACAGTTTTAAGGGTTTCCCCCCTCCTTTTTTAGCTGCAAGCAGTAAAATCTGAACGTGTGTAGAGTTTTGTATTTTGCATTCCTGTGGGATTCTCAGAGACACTGCTGTCAAGGACCATGAATCATGTTAATACATAGCAACCTCTACAGCTATTAAAATGTCTGCAATAATGTGATTATTTTAAAACGGAAAACTAATATCACATGCATTTCTTAAAGATCAACTCTCCTTTTAAAATCATGGGGAAGGGCTGCAATTTTGTGTGTGTGTGTGGGGGAAATGCTGGAAATTATGGGAGCAGCTAAAAAGTGAAATGTCTAATTTGTTCCTCTCTGTTCCCCTTATAAAGTCTTTCCTCATTGTAATGGGAACATGAATGTGGCAAAAAGAGAACATAATTAGGTATAAAGATTTTTATTCGTTTAGGGAAGTTCTTGGGGCCCCAGGAGTCAATTTGAACACACTGGCAAACCATGTGATTGGATACAAGCAGATTTCTGGGTGTATGGAAGCAATTGTCCAAGCAGGAATGTACTAAAAAGACTGCATTGGCATCTTGTGCAACATTAAGCCTATTTGTATCCTAACTTGCCTCTCTGCTTGTGCAAGTAAGGATTATGACTGAGCAGTATTGTAGAATAATTTGTGATCACTTGTGCAAGTGGAACTGAGTAATAATGTTCATGTATCAGCAGATCCAGCTGTTAAAGCAGGCACTTGTGCTTCTCCCATTCCTCATATAATGATCTTAACTCCTGACTCCACCATAGTTCTAGACAATGCATGATGGCAGTGGTATGTGACTCCCCCATACAAAGGTTGCAACTTTTGCAACAGAGTCTCTATTGTGTTTTTCCAGTTTATTCATTTCCCGCTTTTATTCTCCATCTTTCTCCCCAATGGGGTCCCAATGTAGTTTACATTATTTTCCTTTCCCCCATTTTATTCTCACAACAGTCCACGTACTGGACAAGGTCACCCATCAAGCCTCCATGGCAGTGTGAGAATTTCATCCTGGGCAGAGTCTGCACTTACTTTGTTTATTCTGTTGTGGATCCTGCTGAATCCAGATCTATTTGAACTCGGGTCTTCCTCCCCCCCCCCCCATTGAAACAGAAAAGTGTTCTGCACATGGTTAGGGAAGCTCAGAAGGGGAGGGGGGAGCCAAGCGCAGCAGGAGCCTCTTTCATTTCTTGTATGGAGGTGGGGGGGGGATTGGAGATAGCTTAGGAGGGAGAAAAAAAACAAGAGGCAAATCTCTACTGAGAGAAGTTTAGGCTTCTGGAGCTTTTGCTGAGAAAAGTTAGGGCTTCCCCTTTAAATCCTGGAAACCAGGAACTGACACCCTGGCCAATCAGGGCTTCTCTACCATGGAGTTCAGGAACAAATTAGAAACAGGCAGAGCTCTGCATGCTTTCTCAGTCTGATTCTTCAAATATTGAGGATTATATCCACTCCAGGATATTGCTGGATAAAGGTAGGTTCAGATCAACCATGCTTGTTGCAAAGGGAAAATTTAAATTTGACAAAATCAAAATGGAAATCACATTCAGTTGAGATGGCAGGGATTGAATCGACCAGGGATTGGAATAAAAGCTCCATGCAGACTACACCCTGGTCTCCCAAATCCTAGTCCATCAACTACACCACACCGGCTCTCAAATCTATACAATCCTGCTCTGAATGCTAGCTCTTTAGGAGTGCAAACAACCACTGAAAGGTCACTATCCTTACTCCAGCCTCTAGTAGTGCTTTATTTTACTTTGTTATTTACTGATGCTAAGACACATTTGAACTGGGAGTTGATAGGACTTTCTGGTCAAGTCTTGTTTACCATTTCTCCTGCCCTTTTGCTCTTACAGTATCTGGGAGCTTGCAAGAATTAAGCAGATAAGCTAGCTGTCTGTTAGCAGCAGAAGTGCCACAATGGCCTCTGGCATCAGGAGTACTTGTTGCAAGAGCATCTCTCCACTCCTGGCTCTCAGCTGGATGCTTGAGAAACCCATTGAGCTGTGGATGCATGTAACACTTGACAACCCTTTATGCTGCCTATTGGTGTTCTGGGAATCTTCTACTGCCTGTATAGTAAATATGTACAGGGAACATCTAAGATGACTGATGAGGAGTTATTTATGCAGCAAGTCATTGGGAAAGATGAAAAAGCCCAAGGAAGTCAAATGCTGAGCTTTCTCAGCAGTTGTGGACACATTATAGGGGAGTTGGGAAAAACTTTACAAATGCACCCCCCCCCCCCTGCAGTTAACCTGATTCAATTGAGTTTCTTTCACAAACCAGAAAAAAATGTTGTCACTCAACTCATATTTAATGTATTTCTAAGTGCCTAACTAGTACATTTTAACTTCACATATTATTGAGACTGTGCTCAGGCCACCATCCCGGTTACGCTTCATTTCCCTTTTGTTCTTTACCATTCTGGCTTGGAGCTTCATGCACTTCCTCCTCTTTTAATTGGAAGTTTGGGTCCCCTGCCTCTCAATAATATTGAATGTGTACAGTTTGCACCAGTGGGGCCATGTTTCTGTAGGCACCCTCTAATAAACTGGCTGTAACATGCCCTGAAAACAGGGGACTTTGCCACAGGGTGATGAAACAGAGGGGTTGGGATCCTGAGAAAAGCTTCTTTGAAAAGAAATGAGCTGAAGAAACTGACACGGTGTCTACAGTGAATCTTATCAATCTATAAGTGGGAAAGTGGGAGGACAATCACAAGAGGGAAGACTGACATTAAGGGGCCTCTGTTCAGGCTAACCAAAAGAAGGTGTCTGCTTCATTAGAAGTCCAAGGGGCCACCTGAATTATGGTAGTAAACAAGAGCAAAGGTGACAGGATGTGGTTCAGACAGTGTCAGCAAGTTTAAAGAAGAACAGATTGTATTAAAAACAGGCCATCTGCATGCATACCAGGCTGGTTTGAAAGGATTCAAATAAGTCCTGAATGCCTGGAAAGGATCTTTAACTTGCCTATACCCAATGGATTGTTTTTTGCAAGCAACTAACGGTGTTTTACCTCCCTAATACACTAATATTTATGAAATATGGTGACATCATTTTGGACTTATTTTGTATTTGCATGATGTCATTGTTTGCATGTTTTTCATTAATTGTAAAGGCTAGTTTTCACTGTGCAATTCCTAAAGCATACCTATATATTTCAGTGATGCTTGAATGGGTAAAACAAGCCCTACTGAAATGTACTATGTAGTTTTGTGAAGCAATTGTTTATGTATGTATAGTGCCACCAGGTCACAAATGGTTTTCAACTCATATGGTTTTCATGGTAAGAGATGTTCAGAGGTGGCTTGCCATTGCCTCCCTTTGCATGGCAGTCTCCCATCCAAATACTAATAAAGACCAACCCTGCTTAGCTTTTGAGATCTGTGGAGACCTAACTACCTGAACCACCCAGGTCAGGGTGAAACAGATATACTTGATGATTTTTGTCCACTGTAACAACTGTGATGAGGCTCACAATGCATAGTAAATGTAGAGGAGGAATATAACTGAAGTTCCATCGATTTCACCAAATTCACAGTAAGGTTTGTCCAGTTTCCTCCTCCAAACTCTGATATCCTAAGCCTTGTCTCCACTGCTTATTGAATGTAGTTTTTTTGGGGGGGTGGATCTCTCCTACCAAATTCCACATATTCAGGTGAATACCTGCAAATTTATTTATTTACAAAATGTATACTCTGCCTTTCTGCTGGCATTATTACTATCAAAGCAGCTAACAGATTAGAAGAAGTGCTTGTTTCTATACCCTGCTTTTCACTACCAGGAGTCTCTGAGTGGTTTACAATCTCCTTCCCTTCCTCTTCCCACATCAAGCACCCTATGAGGTAGGTGAGGCTGGGAGAGCCCTGATATCACTGCTCGGTCAGAACAGCTTTATCAGTGCTATGGCAAGCCCAAAGTCACCCAACTGGCTGCACGTGGGGGAGTGCAGAATCAAACCTGGACTGTTTTGGAGAACGGTAACAATTATAAGCACTCTTTCCCTACCTCTTCTTCCTCCAGACTTCAGCCTTTCAAGACCAATACACAATGGAGAAGATGATTATCAGATTTAACATGCTGTGTAAGTTGTACTTTAGACATGAGATTTTTGTAGGATTTCTCAGAGACTATGAAAGATGCAAGTTTTCATGGACCAGAGACTCTTGTTCAAGAAGGCTTTTATCTGTTCGTCTCTAAAAGGCACCAGTTTTTTAAATTTTAGATTATACTAATTTGTTATTTATTTGTTGTAATATTTTTAAATCTTGCATATATATAACCAGATATTTAGGGTATGCTTACTCAAATTGAGTTCTGCCACAAATTAAATACAATAAGCTGTGTTTGGTGACATTATGCAAAACTGTTCTAGCTTCTGGGAGGGTATAGTCAATAGATAAAGTATAGGACCACCAACCTGGATATAAATGCTGTCCTTTTCTTTTGACAGGTCCAAGACGGAATAATATTCTTTCCTTCTAAAAGTCTTAGCTATAGTAAAAATAAACAGCTGTATATATGCATTTTATTTATTATTTCTTTTTAAGCAATCCGAGTGAATGGAATTGCCATTTTCTTTGTAGCACGTGCCATTATTTGCTGTGAACAGAAAGGTACAACACTTTAAAAAATGTGACACATTTCTGTTTGAGATTTGGCTGTCACTTCATTGACATGCTGCAGGCAATAAAATGTTTCAGCCTTCGCTACATTTGTGTTTTAACCTGACTTCTTAATGGCCACAAATATGCTTGAGTGAAGAGTTCAGTAAATGACCTTCCCTCTAGTGTGACAAGTGGCATTTGGTGCAGAAGACAAGAGACTCTCACAGAACTCTTTTATCATTTTTGTAATAATATGATGACAAAAGCAAAGGGTCTACATTAGAGCTCCTCTTCCCCCCCCTTCCTTTGTTTCAATGGTATTTGTATCTCATCATCTCTCATTGTCCCTCTTGGCTCCTTTACATTTGCAGTACAAACACACACACATGCGGATCATTACAGGAGTAATAAAGGACCAGAGATCCAAAGCAGAAGTAAATAGGCTGGGCCATCTATTCACAAACAAATTTATTCAAAGGTGAGCAGGCTCACCAACTGGATGTCTCATGTAACAAGCTGGAAATGGACAATGGTTCTCATGATTTCAGTTCAGACATAACAATTAATATGGCGTGAAAATTATTACCTCTTTAAGGTTCTTCAGGGAGCAATTCAAGGGGCTGTTTTTGACCTCTAGAGCCCTTAACAGCTTGGGACATGTATACCTTAAGGGAAGCTTCTCCCCATATGTGACTTCCTGTACACTGAATTCAGCTGTAAGTCCCATTTGTTCTGTCCATTAAAACTGTTAGAGCATGGAGCAGTGCCTTCTGTGTGGTCCTCCACTTAAGGAATTCTCTTCCTGTAGAGGCCTATGAGAAGCTGTTGTTACTGCAGTTCAGAAAGAGGACAAAAACCATTTTTGTTCCAGTAGACCTCTGAGGAATATAAACTGGTAGGACTCAGGTTTGGGGGTTAATGTAACCATGCAGTGTTTTAATCACGTGTGGGTTTTTAATTATAGCTTTTGATGTTATCAATTTATTATTTTGTTACACTATGTTTTGTTGATTAGAAAGAATATCAGATTATCTCTGCCAGAATCAATACTAAGATACTGTCATTTATGTTCCAAAATTCAGAACTGGAATGCAGTGATCCTCAATAAAATAATAACTTACAAACTATACCACCTATTCCAGCACACATACACATTTTTCACATGCACGCACACATGTAAAAGTTGTTCAGACAAATCTTGAAGCTAACAAGGAACATAAATATTTCACTGCTTTTGAAGGAACCCAAAGTGGGCTACAAGTTGAAGTTGAAAGGTACATGCTCATTATGGAATACAAAAGAAAAGAAAGAAGTCATATCACAATACAATATAACTTAAAAAACCAAACAACTGGAACAAACACAATTTTAATAAGTAGCACCAAGCTAAATTCCATTTTTTTTAAACTAAAAACACAAGAACAATACTTCCTGGGGGAAACTGCTCAATGATTTGATACAAAAAAGCCCTTACATGTTGTTTTGTTGGTCTCCTCAGTAAGGAACTTGAAGAAAGCAGGTGCTTCTCAAACAGCAAACTACAGTGGAATGCTGGTGTAACTGTTGGTCAATTCCCCCTGAAAAAGAATTCTTGAGTTCAAAATGTGTGGAGATTCAGCTTGACTTGGCTGAATTAAAGCTGCTTTGGCACTTATTTGCTTTTTTACTTCCTATATTGTGTAGTAGCGGCAGTTGTTGATGTCTACAGATGGCATGAGCCAAAGGCCATGAAACTTGAGAGAAGCCCCCCACCCCCTCTTGGCTTCTTTGGAATTCTTCATACCTGACTGAGTATCCATAAAGAGGTCCTTCACACAAGGATGGATGGGCTTTTCATTTTTTCCCCTTTAGGGCAACTAACTACTAAGCAGAGAAAGCAGGGAGAGAGCATGGTAGCATCCACCACTGAATAATAGAGTTACTAATGCTTCTAGTGAGATCTTTTTGCCTCTCCATTATAGCCATCGATTTAATTTAAAGCATTTGTGTCCTTATTCATTCCGTTTATTCATTTACACCTTGCCTTTCTCCTCAATGGGGATGCAAAGCAGCTGACATCATTGTTCCCTCCTTCGTTTTATCCTCACAACAACTTTGTGAGGTAGACCAGGTCTGCAGTCAATTAATCTACTTTAATACCAGTGTATGGAGTAGTGAAGACTAGATTGCTGGCAGCTTCACCTGACTCTTTGATATCACTGACAAGCAAAAGGCTCTTATGGAACGGTAGAGCATTACTGAAAGGAAATATTTGCTTAAATTACTTCTAGGGTGGATCTGGGCATTGGTATACATATTACTCTTTTTGAGATTTCAAAATTGCCTATCAATCATCCGGAAGAACAGGCAGATTGGTCAGAATGATCAACTAATAAACAACTATGTTTCATACTACAATACCAATGATAACCCATACATCCCCAGAACCATCGACTACCTTACAACATTCATTTAGAATTCACTATTCTACCAGCATTCTCCAAACTAATACTTACTTTACAGTTTGTACTTGGACAGGCTGAGTACAAAGAAACAGGGACACAAACATATAGAATTTACTGGATTTTCCCTTTTGATTCTCAGGTAGTGTCACAAAAAGGATCAGGACTTAATTTCAGAGTATTTGATAGGGGTCGGTGCTGAGTTGTACATGTACAGACCCTTCATACTTGATAAAAATGGGCTCCTGTATTTTCTCCTTAGGAATTCATACTCAAGTATTAAAATGTAAAATGATAATCTAATATAGTTTCCTATAACTGAAGAAACACAGCATGGAAAACAGAATGGAAAACAATGCCTTTCCTGTGATTCAAATGTATGTAGGAGTAATAAACACTAGATAAATGTCCACATTGTGCCATAATCTACTAGGGTAGCTACATAAGAGAGCTTCAAATAAATGTACTGATCTCGGCAATCCAGCCCCCTCCTTTTCAGATGCTACACTGTCTTCTCCATTTTACTTCTGTAACCCCATGAAGGTTTAATTGGCAGTTAGCTTACACTATGATCTTCTGGTTTTTCATGATTTCTTTTATTTTCTGAGAAAAGGGTTTTTTTAAAAAAAGAAGGAAAAGGAGAGTGAAAAAAATGAGCATTTTCTCAGGGGAATTAATTATTACCTTGACTTGTCTAGTCGTATATTTCATACAAAGTTTTATAAATTACTAAACTCATGACAGACGTGCTGTGCAAGTTGGAAAAAAATCACACTGAGCATCTGCATTCGGAAGCTCTTCCTAACCTCATTCAATCAGGTTTGGGGAAGAGAAGTGAGCTGGTAGCAAGCTCCATGTTGCTGCCTCTCCCATTGTTTAATGACAACATTCAAACTTGAGTGCAGATAACATTGTGTGCGTGCGCATCTGCATGTACGTGCTGTGGCACCATTGTGGATTCATGGCAATTATCCTGCAAGAAAGGGGTGCATATCATAGGGTGAGACAATATCAAATGAACAGAGGGGTTCATCACTGCATGAACATCATTTCTGCAGAGAAAATGCTCATTACAGTCCTGTCTGTTCTACCTTGTTTACAGTTTATGGAGAGCTTTTAGAAATTCCAGTGACTGAACCGCTCTGCTTTGTTGGAAACAAAAGCTACATAATATGTCACTATATTATCAGGGGGTCAAAATCAAATAGTTCTGGCTGGCAGAATAGTCGAGGGTTGTCTAGGGCTGCTTCCCATGTTAGAATTTTCACTTAGGGAAGTGCTCCTGGAAAACGGTCCTGTATGTGAAATTGTCATGTAGGAAAGATTTATATGCACGCTATTTGTGAATCATATATGGCCACACTGACCTCTCTAGAGGTTTTAGCACCCCTGTTTCTGAGCAGGGAGATGTATCATTCCTTCCCCTGCTTCCTCCCTATAGAACACAAAAAGGGGAGCAGGATGCCAGTCTCCCCCCACCCACCTCTTTTTGCAATAGTGATTGATTTTCATTTATACCCAGCTGAACATCTAAACATGGGATCACCTGGCCATTCAACATAACTAATAAAGCCACCAGTCAAGAATGATGACACTGAATACTAATTAAAGTCCATTAGATATCAACAATACATATGCAGTAAAAGTAATTTGAAAATAAAATCAGTTTACTTCTTTTATACCCCACTTTTCTCCCCAAAGAGGACCCAGCATATAACACTCTTCCCTTCTCCACTGTATCTTTATAGCAGCCCTGTTAGGTAGGTTAGGCTGACTGGCCTAAGATCACCCAGCAAGCTTCCATGGCAGAGAGAGCATTCAGATCTGGGTCTTTTACTCCAACGCTCTAGCTACTAGGCCAATTTGAAAAAATAAACACTTTACCATCCAAATACCTGCTAGTTGGATTGTGGAATGCCCATAAGTAGAAGTTGATTTCTCTCCTTTCCATCTGCAGCCCCTGCGCCACTCACAATTCATGGGATCCAACTAACTTCGCAAAAGGTGAAAATATTAAGTGATGAAACAGCAATATATTTCATTGTTCCCTTCTTTCCCCAGTAATAGGGAAAGCCTATGGCTCTGAGATTTCTGGTTCCCTAGGAAGAGGCCTCACCATGATCACAGGCATTTTAGGAGCAATCTTCTTATTCCTAATTGGGAAGATCATGACCTGACCAAGGGGAAAGCAGCTGCTTGTGGGCAAACTAGTGGCACCATTCTAGGCTCAAGGGACAGGCTAGATAGTTCAAAAGCAGCACAAGAGATGCTGGGTTTTTTTCTCTCCGCTCAGCAGAGAAGGGAAAATGACCCCCCAAGGCCTTTCCAGCAGTACAAAGATTGGAGAAAAATGGCAGTGAGGGCCACATGAGACCACTGGGCCAAGCAGTTGGCCATTTCACCCTTAAGTGGTGAATCTGATTCTGAATAACAGGCAGAATACAGAACATCCAAATTCTCTTGTTTTGTCCCATATATGATTATATACTGTAATAGCTAGATGCAGAATAGCTAGATGCAGAAAGAACCAGCCTCTCCTAGAATTACCCCCTCTCCAGACTACAGAGATCAGTTCCCCTGGAGAAATGGCCAATGGAGGGTCGGCTCTTTAGCAGCTTATCTCTCATCAGCTTCCTCCTCTTTCACCAGCCTCCAAGATTTATCTCCAGGACCAATAAGGAATCATATAATATTTTGATACGTTAAGATTAAAAATGTGAGGGCTGTCTGAGATGGATTCTCAATAGCTTCAAAGGCAGAGGAATGGCTACATGGTTCAAGGGAAGGAATATTCTGTTCTCTTTTACACTGAGCAAATCTTCTTTGAATATCATCTCCTTCAATAAAACTGAAAAAGGAACATGTCCTTCTGTCACTGAGCTCACCCCAAACCACTATCAGTCAGATCATAAGCTTGACAGGCTTTCAAGGGGAGAAAATAATTTCTGACTCTAGCCAAACCTCACAAAAAAACCCCACACAATAGCAGATTCCATCTCTGGATGGGTCTACTTTCAGAAACTACACTCACAGATCTGTACCACGCTATATGGCTGGCCCATACAAAGGCCTCAAAATTTGGTACCTGAACTGCTTTGGATTCTGTATCCATGCATGTAATAGAATCTCACTCCTCTTCCAACTCTCCTTTCATTCAGCTGTTAGTAAATGCTTCTTGTCCACTTGCTTAGCCTGCCTCCTATCTTTATTGCTTCTTTCGAAAGCCTGGGAAAATATTGAAGCAATACTTGAAAAATAAGACATTTCAGTGTGGGTAGGTTTAACTGCATTTCTCCCTGTCCAGCAAAAGTAGTGCTGGTGTTGACATCACAAAGGCCCCTGGATCTGTTGAGTTTATCCTGTGCTAAGGTTAACAAATGGAAGGCAAGATGCCAGGGTCTTGTGCTTCTCTCCCTTGCTGGACACATCTCAGAGAGCATCTGTTTCTTAAGTAAGGACATCAGGGGTTAGTCCATAAAAAGGGACATTGTTATTGGGAGCGTTGCTATGAAAGAAGCAGCAAAAACCATTCGGCTGCCAGCTATCCCGCACTCCTGCACTTACACTATTCAGCCTAATTGCTGCATACAATATATAAGATCCTGCTGTGCTGGGAGATATAGGCAATAACCGAACACAATGGTATGATTTAAAGACAGGTTAGCTTTTCAATTTACTTGTGCGAGCGTTTGGCTTTCCCACCCTGACACAAATGAACTCTGTTCATATTGTATAATGTCAAACTTAGTTATCACTTTCCTGGGGATTATTAATCCAAATAATGACACAATAAACTTCAGTCTAAGCTTTCGACCTAAGATGGATGGTGCCTTAGGTCTTCTGAAATACCCTGCTCTGCCCTTTGTTCTTAGCGGCCAGATCACACCCAATTTTACAGTATTCTGTCTGCCAGCATTAACAGCTGTCTCTTTTTGGCTCCGGATCTCACAATGTAGCTTGCTTTGAAATTTGAAAATGTTTGTATTTTGGATTCAAATCTTTGTGCAATATAGCCAAAGATATTCAAATGCTATGTGACAGTAAGAAACTTCATTTTTCAAGATAACACTTCAGATTGCAGGGGGTGGGAGAAGTGGTAGGTGCTGCCAACCTATCCTGCAAGAATCTTGCATCTTATTTTTGTCTAAATTGAACTGAGAACTCTCAGAAGGACTATGTCATTGCCCTCATGTGAACAGTCCCAACCAGCCTTTCTCAACATTTTTACCATTGAAAAATGCCTGAAGCAGTCCTCAGGTTTTGAGAAACCACAGAAGTGGCACAGTCGTACAGAATTCAGTTGGGAAGCATAGCTGTGTACACGCCCACCCAGGGCTGCCCCTCCCCTGCTGGCTCATCATTGGCCACTTGGGGGTGGGGGTGGGTGGTTCAACATGACCATATATGTTCATACCACCCAATAAATGTTTAACACATTTTAAAAATATATCAAAATTAATTAATTGACACCCATTTGGGAAACCCAAGTCTGTCAAGAAACGACAGAGTTTCATGAAACCCTGGATAAGAAACCCTGGTCCAAATAGATCTTAAGGTGGCTACTCTTGTTAAGTGCTTTGCCCTAGCTATATGTGTCCTAAGCCAAGCAGAAGGAAGAAGGGCTTTTTACTAGCCAAATGAGGTTCAAAGGGGCTTACAATCACCTATCTTTCCTCCACCTATCCACAACAGATACTCTGTGAGGGGTTGAGAGAGCTTTGAGAACTGTGACTAGTCTAAGGCCACCCAGCTGGCTGCATGTGGAGAAGTGAGGAATCAAACCAGGTTCTCCAGATCAGAGGCCATAGCTCTTAACCACTACACCAAACTAACACATGGACCCATTATGCACGGGGGTTTTAGCGCACATTCGGGGTGGAATGGCGGCGTCTAAAATCACCGATAACGTACGGAGCCGGCTGCAACCGGCCGCAGCTTCGGTGCATGCTGCCGAAAAAGCTGCGTCAGTGAAACGCGGAAGAAAGCACAGCTTCCGGGTGACCGGGGCACAACCAGAAGCGGCGCCCGGATCGCCGCGTGCATAATCGGTTACTCTGGGTTTTGCCGCCGTCACGCCCCGCCCCGTACATAACCGGTATGCGTCGCATCTTCCCCCTCCGCGTTTTCCATGTGACCTGAAATCGCTGTTTCGGCGGCCGTGCATAATGGGCCATGGTGAAAGAACATTCAAGCTATACAAGTTGCACTATAATTTTTCATTTAAACCACCTGCCCCCCCCTATTATTTATTCCACATTCAAAATAGAGACACAGAGAGGCTAGATATTTTTCTTTCTGTTCTAAAACCCTGCAAATATCCGCATGACTTGAAAGTGTCAGTTAATATTATTGCAACTTCCAAAACTTACAAAAAGATCCAGTACATTTTGTTCTTAATAATCATGATGAAAAAAATGTTTCACAGACCTGCACTATAGATGATACATGGCTGCATGACAGTTCCCCCTCTATATTCTCTATGCCAGTATTTCAAAACTAATTTATTATTGTTACCACAGGTATAATTTCTTACCAGACCAAAGTCAGAAAGAGAAAAGGGGTACTCTGAATTCAACCAGTTGTTTGGTCCTTTACCCTGCCATAAATATCCATGGACTAGTGTCTATTGTCAAAAGCTGAATGTTTTAAAAATTACTTTAGGACTCTTTGAGGAAGTATTTATTCTATATAAAGAACTGTAGCATATTGGGGGGGGGGCAGTGAATGTATTCTTCCAATTTTGCTCTTCCAAGAGATGACAACTTCTCCTTAGCATGGCATGTTTCTGATGAACAGAATATCCCAAATGCTACTGGTAAGGGTTAGCTAGATAAAGCTTTGAAAAGAAAATTCAAGGTCTCTTCCCTTGTGTGACTCTTCCTGTATGACTTTGGATTGCTTAGTCCAGAGGTGCACTTTACGGGAAGGGTTTGAAGTTTTTTGAATTTGCATCCCTTTGGTAGTGAAAGATAAAATTCTCTGTTTTCTCCATATTACGGGTGCTCATAAGGAAAAAAAAACCCACAGATGCATTTACAAAAAGTAAGCCTAGGGCACTTAATATTTTATTCTCATACACCAGCTATAAAAATGATCCTGTGATGTGAACCCATTACTTTGCCAGTCTGAGTTGAAGTACTTGTGCAAGTAAGGCAAATTGGTTTCCAGCACTTCCGAACCAAACCTCAGGAGATGACTAGCTCTACACAAGCAAGCTAAGCTGTGCTTTAAAGTTATGGCATTAAAGTCCAAACCTCACATCAATAAATGAGCATCTAAGAAAAACTAATCGGAACACCAGGTAAAGAACCTTAATTCTCTGCTTTACAGACTCTGGCCTGGACTTTCCTCTGAAGATTTATTAAATCCTGAATGTCCAACATGTACCATGGACTAAAACTCATTATGCAGTGGGAGAGGTAATCAGCTGAGTGTCTTGGTGAATCGTTCCAGGCAGAAGAGTCTAGGTAACATACAGCGAGGCACATTTGGGGTTATTTTTCCCATCTTGCTTCATGCAGAAACAGTGTGCGGTTGAAGTTCTTTAACTCTTTCTTGGTTATAAACAGCCCTCTCTGGTTGCAAAGGAAGGACCTTCAGCAATCGCTTCTCTGCCGTAACAAGCCTACCAGGGACTGCCAGCTACTTGGCATTTTCGTCACCTCTATGAATCCTGCTATGGTAAATTTCCAAGGAGGATGTTCAGAGTCAGGCAGGTATGGAAGTGAAATTCGTCATGAATTTTGGCCTGTTCTCAAACTGGCAAAAACGCAGTTTGTGCCCATCCTTAGATTCAAGTTTTTGGTCAGCACAGAAGCTTGCTGAGCAGCCTTGAGAAACATCCTAAGAATCCTGTGCTGTGGCCACACCATGCTGGCCAGCTGCTGCGTAACTATGTCAGGACTAGGGGATCTATGGGTATGAGTTATACAGTGCACAGCAAGCAGCAAAGTTGGTGAGTCTGCAATACTTTTTGATCATAACCAGGACAGTCTATGGCAGTGGATCTCAATGTGGGGGTCACAACCCTTGAGGGAGGGGTCAATTGACCCTTTCAGGGGGTTGCCGAGGCTACCACCGCCACCATAGTGGCAGCAAGCCAAAGGGGGTTGTAAGGTTGCCCCCTCTGGCTGCTTTGGTGATCACGGAAGCCCAAGGTGGTTGGCGGCACAGAGGGGAGGGGTGCTGGTGGTGCACCAGCCAGCGCCCACATGCAGGTGCAGAACTCTGCGCCTGCATGCAGGTGCTGCCTGGTGTGCCAGCACCGCCCTTCCCCTCCATGGTGCTGGCCACCTCAGGCTACTGTGATCGCCAAAGTGGACAGAACGCACAACCCTACAACCCCAAAGAGGGCCGTGCCATCAGGTAGGTTGAGAACCATTGGTCTATGGTAACTATGCCACTGCAGCCAGATGAGGCATTATGTGGCAATGGTGGCATTATGATGGACAGGAGCCATGTGGCAAGGGGATGGAGTCCAATCCCCATCTCAGAAAGGGGGTGAAGAGGGGCAGGCCATAGGAGTTCCACTCATTCTTAGGAGCGCCCCATTAAGGGGACCAACTCCTGTCAGCATATCCAGACACCTCATAACGGGGAAGTGCCCTGGGTGCTCGCACAGAGCACAGAGTCCCTGAAGGGCACTAGGAAAATGATGTGGGTCTTGTTTTCAATATCCACTGGTAGAGCAGGAAAAGTGGCCACTGGGATGGGCTCAGGTGTGGGGGCAAGTGGCACTACCCTCAGATACCCCAATTCCTTTCTCAATGGAGCAGAGGTTGTTTGGGAATGGAATGAACATCATTTCATTCTGGGCTCTGTCATTCCAGACCCAGAGTAGTCAGTGCCCAGAGACTGGCATTCCAAATCCATTCTGCATTCATCAATGCTTCCATTGCAAGGTAGTACTAATGTACTGCAATGGAACCCATACAAGTCATTTTGTGTTTCTGGCTGCTAATCTGTCCAGTGGGTGTGTCCCCCCAAACCCCACCCATCCAAAACATCGAGTCAACCCACAGCACTGCCTCCCCCAAGCCATTGATTATGGGGCTCCCTGTTATTCCCTGCCCCTTCAGTGTTTTCTTCACTGATGTCCTCCACCCTGGATAACAGAAGCTTCTCCCCTCCTAGAGCAGACACGCAGTTATCCATTCATTCACTATACTTCACTATACTTATTTCCCTCCTTCCTCCCCCAAGTGGCTCACATCTTTCCACTCCCTTCTGTGTTATGCTCACAACAATCTTGAGAGTGTACATCAAAGCCCAAGGCCACTCACCCAGGGACCATGGTACAATTGGGGATTGTAATCTGGGTCTCTCAGATCTAGTCTCATGCTCTAACCACTGCACCAAGCTTGCTCATTTACCCAGACCACCCTCTGGCCCCTCCCCCTTCATACAGCAGCCTAGGAGGTGAGGGAAGAAACTTGTTGTTAGGTCAGCTTTGGGTCCTTGTTATGTTTGGCAGATGGCTAAAACTAGTAGGACCTGAACAACCATCCATGTCCACCCAAGGAAGCTAAGAGTTCTCCCTCATAGACACGTCCTTGAAAAGCCCTCAAGGAGAATAACAGAAAGTCCTTGTTGCTTTCCCAGCTTTTCCTTTTGTGAAAACCACACATTCTTCCTCTCCAGCATCTGTGTCAAATGTCTAAAAATATGGTAACATTCTTTGAAAAGTACTTGTGACCAAGACCATAACTATATTTCTACATTTATGGGTTATATTAGCAGCTCAGGCTGACAATTATGCTGTTTAGATTACTGTCGCTATTCATTGATTACCAATCTTTTCAGATTGGTAATTTTTCACATTTTCACATTTAGGAAGTCATGGGATGTAACATTTTGCTTCAAACACTGAAGTGGTAATACTATATACTACAAAGAAAAAATATTGTTGTTTCTTACCTGGCATGTTCATACAAATCTAGGTGCAATGGGATTTTTTACATATATGAAATGTTATCACCCAACGGCCTACAAATTGCTTTTGCTTGTGTTTAATTTTCTGAAAAACGCAGTTTAAACACAGGAAATGTAAGAAGGCAAAGCATGACAAAATGGACACACATGTCCATTTACAGGACCTTACTAGAACAGGTAATGTTGTAAAAGAGTAAACAGAATATGATTAAAGAACAACATAGTCAGAAGAGATCCAGAGTTTTCTAATCTGCAAACTAGAGATATTCTGTACCTAGAAGAAAATGTATAGCTTTAAGGCTTGTTCATATGAGAGAAATACCTCAGAGTTATTGTTTTGCTTCTCCTGAACGTATTTTACCTGAAAACTTGGCCAAAAAAGTTTGGGTAGGAAGAGCCTTCAGAAATAGTGATAAAGATCATCTTAGGGCTGATTCTTATAACTTGGTTTGTGAGAAAATGTGAATAAACTGTATTTGGCTAGAATTTCTACCTTTATTGAAGTGCCCACAGGATGCCGAAATCTGGAGTTTTCAAATTTGCACTAGAATTGTAGTGGCATTTAATATTTGACCAGCAGAGGCATAGCCACATTGGAAAATCAGAAAGGAAAAAAAAAACACATCTGTGTGCTGCCTCTTTAGAGATCTGCTTGAGGTAGCTCACAAAATATAAACTCATAGAGCACTTTATAGTGGTCTAACCTGGAAGAGATCAGAGCATGGATCTCTGTGGACAAATCATGCTTTTTGAGGAGCTGGCATATCAGAGCTGAGAAAAAAACATAATAAATGCCATAAAGGAAAGCCACACATCCAAGCATAGGTGGGACCTGGCAATCTCCCAGAATTAGAGTTGATATCCAGAGATCAGTCGCCTGGAAGAAAATGGCTGCTTTAAAGTGTGGATTTTCTGGTATTATACTCCATTGAGGTACCTGCCCTCCCCAGGCTCCGCCCTCAAATCACCAAGAATTGGCAATCTACTCCCAACCACCTTGATCCTTCAGGGGATGAGCAACTCCCCTCCTCAAGCAGCTTTGTCATTGTCCAAAAACAGTCTTTCTCCAGCCTGAACTTCGGTTTTATTAGGTTAAAAACAAAGTAAAAACTATATTAAAAAACTATACAGATCTAACTGCACGTGAACAGACCAAACATGTTTCAACCCTACTGGTCTTCTTCAGTGGTCAATAATATTAAATAATGCACTCATATTTAAAACTAATTATGAAGTATAGCTGGGTGGTCAAGGGAAATCTGTTAGGTGTAGCCCCAACAAATACTGGTATAGTGTTTCTTTTTTGGAGCACTAACTTCTAAGATATGTAATGTTTAGGAACACCACTCTCAGCCATTGTTTTACTTTGCATAGAGAGTGTATCTCATGTATGTCAGAAAAAACTGAAAGGGTTCTTCTTTCCCCCAAACCAAGCCCCAAACCCGGATTGAAATGGGTTTAGATAATCTGTCTCCTCCCAAACTGCCTGAAACTGCACATTCAAACAATCATATGATTGCATCTCTAAAACATATTCAGACTCAGTATAATCAGATACATTATTTATGATGATGTGACTTGGAAATCACATATCTGATCAGTCATCCTACAGTTCAGGGCAATACTCATAGCTTTTCCCTTTTACTGTGAGATACTGAGGTAGCATAACTGGTTTGTCATCATCCAACAAGCTTCATTGGTGAACATTTTAATTCTGAATTTTAGTCCAAGATTCTATCTACCCCACATGTGGCTATTGTGAAGCAGTTTGCTATGCCCCGTGAATGCTGGAATTGTATCCATTCTCATATACTGTCAGTCTGCCCAGAGTGGAAGAACAAGCATCACCTGGAATCCAACTATTAATTAAGTGTAGGGTTTGGAATACTGAACCATTTTCAATCAACCTATCAGGTAACTACTGTGACAACTTTGTTTATATAAACAAGGTACTGCACAATGCTTGTCCTTTTGTTCTCACAACAACCCTGTGGAGTAGGTTAGATTGAAAAATAGTGTAAGACTGTAATCCGCCTCAATTACTTTTGGTGGAGAGAATATGTTATCCAAATTGGAGGTCTCCTGGTTTAATTGAGGTAACTGGCATTTTAAATGGAGACTTAGTGTGAAATGGGTAGCTATAAGATCTCTACCCATGTATACCAGGATATTATTTTAAGAAACGCTAAAAAAATCAGTCTGGTGTAAACTGAAAGTTTATTAAATGTATTAAATTTAAAGAAGCAAAAGCATGTAAAACACACAGGGCCTTTTCGCACGGGGATCTTTGTTGCAAATTGTTTGCGGAATGAAAAATCGCCATTTAAAATAGTGGAATTCGTCGTTATGCATACCTGCCTTTGTAGTGGAATCAGTTGCGTTTTTTAGCGTTTCCCACAGGCTTCCGGTCTCGGCAGAAATCGCTAGAAAGGAAGCGCTATTGCCAAGCTCGTCCCGCCCCTGGCCGTCAAGCAGCCAATGGGCAGCCGTTAGCATGCTCCCAAACAGCCCCTTTCCCTTTAAGAAAGGTTTTTTTAAAAAAAAAAAACAGACCCATAGCAACGAATCTAGGTAGATTCGTTGCAACGGAGAGACCCATCCAGCTGCCTAATGTGAGCTGTCATTTGATTGTATGATCGTTGGCACGCTGCCTCGAGTGATAAAAAAAAAAATCCCCCCCCCTCTCACGGGCCCGATTTTCGGCTGAATTAATGTGTAAAAAATAAAGGGACTTTATTTCAGCAAACGGGCTTTTATGTGGTTTGTGCTTAGTGACTAAAGGTGAAGGACTGAAGCCAGGGAAGCCTCTAAACAGAAAGAGGCTCGCTGGTGCGTTTATCCCCGCTCGCTCGGAGAAAAAAAAATGGCGATCGCTTCGCCGGAAGATCGGAGGAGAGAGCCAGGGGGAGGGACTTTGAAGAACCCGCAACAATGGTAACGCACAGGTCTTTAGCGCTAGTGTTGCAGATTGGTTGCAGGAGTGTATCGCTATCCGGAGGGTGAATCCACTTTTCTGGATTCCCCTGAAAGCGCTACAACGAAGCGCTTTTTGCTGATTGGTTTCAGGAGTGTTGCAGATTGTCTGCGACGTCGTGCGTTAAGGCAAATTAGTAGCGTTTTCAATTAGCAACCATTGTGCTATTTTGAAGCCGTGCGAAATGGCCCACAGTAAGCCCCAGGAAAACTAGGGGTGAAGGAGGATATCATTTGGGGGAAGAGGCAATATTTATCATCAGGAAAGAAACCCATAGATTCAACAAAACAACCAGTGCTTTGTGGAAAGAAGGAGGAAAGCCTACACCTAAGTAGGTGGTATATGCAAGGCACCCAGAAGAGGCACAGAAGAGAAAGGCAGGCCCAAACACAACTAGGAGTGTGCAGAGAGTCCGAGAATACGTTTATATGCAGATTGGTGCTGGGTGTTCTATTTTATAGGGAAAGTGTAACCTCAGGCTATGCTAACATGCTTGCACCTAAAAAAAAATACACAATGAGATTTTCCTATGTTTAACAATGACCGTGGTAGATATGTGATGTGCTTGTCCATGTGTGGGAGAAACATTATGGTTTGCAGGGGTTAGGCAATACTCATGATTGCTTAACCTGTTAATGTTTTTTGATGGTCATCTGAATATTGAACAGAAGGCACGGTGAACTGTTAGGAATTGCTGATTGAGGTCTATGGGTGAGAAGGGAAGGAGAGATTAAGGAATTAATAAAATTAGTTATTCTCAGCGAGCCTATTGTCCCAAAGTTATGCATCTCTTTTAAGTGGGAAAGAACCTAGTAGTGGGTTCAGGAACAGCCCCTATATTCCTACAAAGTCTATTCTAAGGGCCATTTCGCACGGCTTCAAAGTAGCAGAATGGTTGCTATTTGGAAACGCTACTAATTTGCCATAACCCACGACGTCGTAGACAATCTGCAACAATCCTGAAACCAATCAGCAAAAAGCGCTTCGTTGTGGCGCTTTCAGGGGAATCCAGAAAAGTGGATTCACCCTCCGGATAGCGATACACTCCTGCAACCAATCTGCAACAGTAGCGCTAAAGACCTGTGCATTACCATTGTTGCTGGTTCTTCAAAGTCCCTCCCCATGGCTCTCTCCTCCAAACTTCCGGCGAAGCGATCGCCATTTTTTTTCTCCGAGCGAGCGGGGATAAACGCACCGGCGAGCCTCTTTCTGTTTAGAGGCTTCCCTGGCTTCAGTCCTTCACCTTTAGTCACTAAGCACAAACCACGTTTGCTGAAATAAAGTCCCTTTATTTTTTACAAATAAATTCAGCCGAAAATCGTGCCCGTGAGAGGGGGGGGGATTTTTTTTTTATCACTCGAGGCAGCGTGCAAACGATCATACAATCAAATGACAGCTCACATTAGGCAGCTGGATGGGTCTCTCCGTAGCAACGAATCTACCTAGATTCGTTGCTATGGGTCGTTTTTTTTTTTTTTAAACCTTTCTTAAAGGGAAAGGGGCTGTTTGGGAGCATGCTAACGGCTGCCCATTGGCTGCTTGACGGCCAGGGGCGGGACGAGTTCGGCAATAGCGCTTCCTTTCTAGCGATTTCTGCCGAGACCGGAAGCCTGTGGGAAACGCTAAAAAACGCAACTGATTCCACTACAAAGGCAGGTATGCATAACGACGAATTCCACTATTTTAAATGGCGATTTTTCATTCCGCAAACAATTTGCAACAAAGATCCCTGTGCGAAAAGGCCCTAAGTGTCCAGGTATGTCTTAGAGACCGACATCTGGCTGATGTTCATATTTCCATTTCTGTTTTGGAGCAGACCACGTACTTTTTCATTTGCGATGTAACTGACTTCTATTCCATTGTAAATTTTGGCCAGTCAATGAGTGGCAATATTTGACATGATATTAAAGAGAGGTGCTCTGTGTATCTGTCTATAAACTACTCCTCAGTGTGAGGAGGGGCCTGGTAGCTAACAAATGGGATAGAAATTATTTAAAGAAGCAAAGTAATAAATACACCCTGTACAAGCTTGCAATTTCCTCTCCTGTGTCTAGACACAAGATGTTCCAGATGCAAGTACAACTTTCTTCACCAGCTTCTTTATAAGGGGACAACTTGTTGATACACAAGGTGTTTTCACACTCAAATCTGAAAGTGTCTTTGTGATATATGTGGCAAGAAGGGAGTAGCACATGGAGTAGAGATGCCAGCCACCAGGTGGGACTTGGCCATCCCCCAGAATTACAGTTACCATGGAAAAAATTGATGCTTTGGAGGGTGGACTCTAAGGTACTGTACCCCACTGAGGTACCTGTCCTCCCCAGGCTCCATCTCCCCAAATCCCCAGCAGTTTCCTGACTTGGATCTGGCAACTCTTCTCCTCTCCCCTACTGGTTTCCAATGTGGAGAGGGGCAATATGGTATAAACAGAATATATTCTGTGCATAACAAGCTATGGAAGCGAAAGCTGGACCCTGAAGAAAGAAGACAGGAAGAGAATAGATGCTTTCGAATTTTGGTGTTGGAGACAAATGCTGCACATACCATGGACAGCCAAAGTTACCAACAAGATAGTTTTAGAGAGGAGCAAACTAACTATGTCACTAGAAGGCAAGATATTACAGCTAAAGCTCACTTACTTTGAACACATCATGCAATCAAACTCGCTGGAAAAATCATTAATGCTCGGCATGGTCAGCGGCAAAAGGAAACATGGTCGCCAAAGGACCCACTGGCTCAACACAATCAAAACTGATACAGGGATGAACATGAACCAACTAAAAGAAGCAGTCAAAAACAGGTGCACATGGCCAAGACTTTCCTATAGAATCACCAAGGGTCAGACATGACTGAATGGATAACATCATCTTCCTGAGCATGTAGATGGTCTCTGGTTTCATTTCTGCTCCCTCACAAGTAACAGTGTCAGGGAAGACCTTTATCTTCTTGATACCACAGAAAGATCTAGCTATCAATAATAAACAATACTGAGCTATGAACTAAACCAACCAATGGCATGACTTGGCATAACACAGCTGCATGTGTACTATGTTTATTTATTTATTTATTTATTACTATATTGTATATGCATGAAAATTGTTAATGCAGGATAGAAGCAGAGGACTCTTTTCAGTAGAAAATTCATTTCAGCATTTACATTACAAATGTGACAAAAACCCTGGTTTCCTATATGGGGTTGTAAAGTGAATGGATTGTCCAGAATGTAGTAGGTGTTTTTCAGTGATTTTTTAAATCCCGTTTTCTCCAACAAAGGCATTTGAGGCGGCTTACAGACAATTCCAAAAGCCCCATAAGTATTGGATATGTTGTATGTGAAGATTTCCTTTCACTGGGGAAATCAATAGTTGCCTTGGCAGTACACCTTTGAGATGCTCCTTCTGCCTGAGCAAACAACTCAGGCAAAGAGCCAGAGAGAAATTCCTAGACACTTGGGTCTAAAATACCATTCTTATAGTATAATTGATGTAGGATAGAGTGGTGCTGAAGAATTAATTGCTAATGTAAGCTGCCTGCTAATGTGTAACTTTTAGGTTATGCTGTAATGTGCATTTTAGTTGACTGTCTGAAAATTCTCTTTCCCTAAATCATGAATTGAGTAATTTGTTGCATTTTTAAAGGCCATTCATCCTGAGAGATTATAAATGTATATTGCCTAAGGTTGTATTCCATCATTACAAAAGTGCTGGAATCCTTCTTAAAGTTTGTTTTACCTGTAGAAGCATTGGGAATTTTGTCTCCTAAATGAAATTCAACAACACTGGCATTTTGACATTTGAGAAGAGTCTTTTGGTTTTTGTCTGCCGCAGGAAAAGAAATTAGAGGAACAACTTCTTTTAATAATGCAACCAGTGTTTCTGGTTATTCAGTTGCCCTGAGTGTATGACACCTTTTTATATTTTGTATATACCCTCTTCACATACACTAAGATAATTAGTGATCAAAATATACTTTTAAATGTGGTGTTTCTGAGTCAAAATTGGAATGTTATTATTAATTTTATTATTAGCTGTACATATTATTTATTACCATTCTGAACAGGAATTAGCACTTGCACCTATCCAGTCCTCATCCAAATTGCTAATCACATTGGCTCTACTACCTGTCACATAAAAATGTTTGAAAATATGTCCTTGCTTTATGTCTTCCTCACTGATTATCATATGCCTCTAAAACATCACTGAATTCATGCAACCTGTGCTGGGATTATACACTTCCTAGTACTCAATGTCTGTGTATTGATGGCTAGGGTAGGGTTTGTCCACAGAGGGAGGAAGACTTCACAACCTATATAGTACAACATCTGTCATCAACTTGGAAATGGGTACCCATTTGACTTCCCTGTCTAAAGTTGGCCCTTGAAGAATCTTGGTTTGGCAGAAAAGTGGCAGTTACTAAGCAAGTCTCTGGTAGCTTTTCTAGATTTGTTCCCAGTGCAACTGGTGAAGCACATAAACAGTGCCACAAAAATTTGGACCTATAGTTTCTCTCAGATCTTATATTACACATATAATCTAATTAGCAGTCAATGCCAAACACAAAGAGACATCCATTGTAAATGGTACCTCAAAACAGTGAGTATACCCTATTGTCTCTTTTTTAGAATTGCATTACTTGAAACAATTGCTTTTATAGAAGGAAAATCCAGCCAAACTTATAGGGAAAAAACTATTTTGACTATCATTTGGTATTACTAAAGACAATGGCGCATAAAAGTACAACTATGAGTCATTATTCCCAGAGATATGTTAAATAAATATATATCAAATAGATAGAAGTGGGTCCCTTAGGGAGGATGGAAAGGAAAAGAGACTAGCACTTTTGGTGCTTACTTGACCTACTTGTGGCTCCACTTTGCTTAGCCACCTGAGAGATACACTGTCATCCTTCACTCATGGGAATATACCATTAAGTATTCTTTCACTTTCCCCTGTTATCTTCCCTGCTGCAGAACAGAGCTGCTGCCCTACAAGATGTGCCATCTATCATTTATAAAAGGGCGAGAGTTAGTAAAAAGAGGAACAGAAAATGTACCAGTGCTCAGTTCCTGGAACAGCTCCATTTTCACCAGGAGGAAGGGAAATATGTGGCAAAAAGACACTTCGGTCATCCTTTGCTTTACTAACTAATATTATTAACTAATATTAGCCTGTTTATCATTCTTTGAAAACTAGAAGAGTAAAATAGTAGCATTCTGGTTCTGTGCTGTCAAAAAGAGCCAAGAAGGAGAGCATATGGTGATGTGGTATGACCTGTAAACAAATGCCACTACAGGGAATATGAACCCCACCCCCACCCCCATGACAAAGCTACTATACGGCCCAAAGAAAAGAGAAAAGGAAAGGACATTGTGTCTTTCTTTCCTCTGGAGTCATCAAAGGGAGCCTCCATACATGAAGTCAAGGTTGTCCTCTCTGGAGGAACACGTGACATGCTTGTATCTGCACTGATAAAACAAGCTTCCTACCACACAGTAGCACCAATGCAATGCATATAGACAAGGCTGGCTGTTGCAATAGTGGGAAATTTCCACCTACTACCTGGAGGCTGGAACAATTTGTTCTTTTAATACTAATCAGCATTTACTTTATTGTAAAAAAATTCTATCATGCACATTGCACAAAGTAGGCAGAGTTCAGTGGCAAACATAAACATAAAAGCAATATAAGCGGCAACTAAAGCATAATTAACAAGGTCAGTGACATTATAGAACTGGAAGGGACCTGAATATGTGTAGATCTAAAGTATACTGTAGTTTACAAAGATTATTAAAAGTGAGCTTAGTTCAGAATTCTTGCTTTTTTACTTTATCGTCCCACATTCAGTAATCTTTGAAATTTCTACAGTTTCCCCAATCACTATCTGTTCACTAAAAGATGGAACATCAGATAAGCTCATTTAAAAGCCACCCTAACTTTTTAAGTGGTAAAGCCCTCTCTAAATAGTTGAGAATACTTTTTGCTTAAAGATATAAACTAATATCCCATGAGCAAAATAATGGTACTTTGTATAATGTTCCTGAAAACACTGTAAAACAATTCTGTAAGAGGTATTCAGTTTTTTAGCCATCAGTGAAGTGTAGGGTTGCCACCTCTTGTTTGGGAAATACCTGTAGATTTTGGGGATGAAGACTTGATGGAGTTTGGGGAGTAAGGGACTTCAATGAGATATGCCATAGATCCCACCTTCTGAAGTGGCCATTTTCTCCAGGTAAATTTTCTCCCTGTTGATTGGAGATTAGTTGTAAGTATGGCAGTCACTCACCGAGTGGCCAGCTGGTTGTGAAAGCATGCTGACTGTGGGGTGGAGGACAGCACCTGGAAGTTAGGAGCCAGCTGCAGCAGTGATCTCCTGCACTGGCGTCCTGTCTCGTGAGGGATCCCGGCATCAGATCTGAGCTGCTTCAGCGGGCTTCCCACCAGAGCAGCCTTTAAAAGAGCCATGGAGCTCTTTTCCTTTCCTGGCAGCTCCAGTGTTTCCCATCCTCCCACCCTTTCTTGGCTATTTCTATGGTCACTGTTACTTTATTATTTGCTTTTCTATGCCATGGTTGGAGGTTGTGAAACTGAGCAGATCCATCCTGTGGAATGGGGTGTGTGAGCTTGCATGCTGCATCCCACTGCCCAGGAGAGGGACCTCCTTAAGAGGTTGCACAGATGCTGAGCCACATCCAACTCAGGCAGGGCTGCCAGGCTGGGATCCTACCAGGGGCCAACGCCTGCAAGACTCACATTAACTGTCACTTCCCTGGTGTCTGGCATGTAATCAGTCTGTGGGATGGTGAACACATAGATTCATGCGCCTTCAGGCTTGGGTTGCTGGTGTTTGAGCTTCCTTGCAGTCTGCTGGCTAAAAGATGGCTGGATCTGTCCTCATTGAGCCCAAGGTCATTTGCATATCAATAAAGGCTGTGGCCAATTTTTTGCCAATCAATGTGCTTGAGTGTCATCATTCCTGTCCCCGTGAACTGTCCACTTCCTGCACAATAGCAGGAGATTTCCAGCTACCATCTGGAGGCTGGTAATCCTAGTCACCCTCTACATTGGGGATTCCTTCCAGGACAGCTGTAGTCCCCATCTCTGTCAGCTCTACAGCTTAGTAAGCCTCAGCCATTCAGGCCTCTTCTAGACATTGGATGTAGTTGCGGGGTGACCATCCAGATGACACCATGTCACTTTTGGCCCAGCCAAAAGCTAAATGAAAGGATGTTGTAGGAGGTAATACTATATATACGTTTGATCAGCAGTACAATCTGATTATCAGTTTATACCAGCTAGGTCCTTAATGAATCCAGTATGCCAACACAGCAAGATCAAGGATGCTACGCCAGTGGAACATTATCATAATGCTGGGAAAGTATTATGAAGAGTAACAGCCATTTCTGTCACATTTCTGCCACTATAACAGCCAGCACTGGGTCATGGGTCTAAAATCAGGCAGATCTCAAAAAACAGAGATGGTATCAGAAAGGATTGATCACCTCATGGCTCAGGTACAGTCTGATACTGGCCCAAAACCCCTAAGGGGAGGGGGGGACCCGATCTTAGCCCCAGGATCACCATCTGGCCTCAACCAAACACCTGGTGGAAAAGCTCCATCTTGCAGGTCCTGTGGAACTAAGAGAGCTCTATCAGGGCTCGCAGCTCTTCAGAGAGCTCATTCCACCAGGCAGGGACCAGGACAGAAAAGGCCCTGGCCCTGGTCAAGGCCAGGCGTGCTTCCCGAGGTCCCGGGACCATCAGCAGATTCCTACCTGCAGAGCGAAGTGCCCTGCGGGGGGGCATAAGGAGGTAAGTCGTTCCTCAAGTATGTATAATCTCAAATATATTTGCTTTCTCAAAGTACCTGTTTTATATTTCAATATTAGGGAAATCCAAACAACCAATCTTCCTATAAATAAGGATTATTTGCATTAAGGATTGCCAAATGAAGCTCATACTCCTCTAAAAAGAACACTTGTCACAATTATTAAGGATATGTTTTAAACAGGTAAGGAGCATCTTTCTACCGCCGTTTACTGTATGTGCTTTGTTTAAAGAAATATATTTGACTTCTGCCTGTCCATTTTCCATCCTTCGGAACAGGTGGTGACAATGCAATAAGAGGGCACATTCCACCCCCCTCACCCCGCCCCATGCTATTTCTAACCTTTAAACATGCAGAACTAGACCTGGGAAATCTCAGTGCTAAAGGGCACGATCCCATTTAATTTTTTTTTCCTGACACAGCTCGCAAAGTATTCAGTGCCTCTTAACAAATTGCATTTCTTATATGCAGGATTTGCATTGTTGGCTATAATTATGCTGTGCCTGCAAAAGCTATTCAAAATCAATAAAGTCAGTTGAAATATAATAAACCATAAGCAAGCGTCTTCCAGTCCTGAATGAATTGTACCGGCCAGGTTAGAAATGCCTGCATGTGCTTTGCTTTCCCTAGGAGCTTCAGCTATTCAGGGTGGGATCTAGTGATTAATCCCAATAAATGGCTGTTTGTCTTGAACAAGGATGCCTGTGGCCTATTTGACTGCTGAGCTATGTGAAACACTGTGGGTCGGTCCTTATCCTTTAGGCCAGGGGTAGTCAACCTGTGGGCCTCCAGATGTTCATGGACTACAACTCCCATGAGCCCCTGCCAGCAAATGCTACATGGAATTGTAGTCCATGGACATCTGGAGGACCACAGGTTAACTACCCCTGCTTTAGGCTGAAGCTAAAGGTGAGGGATATTGCTTTATCTGGCTTCCTATAAAATACATTTTATTCAAGTTTTTTTTTTTTAAGTTACCACCAGACAGCAGAAACCTTCAGCATATGCTATTAGCCTTTACAATTGTTTGGACATGTGAGAGACAATTTAGGATGGTAACTAAACCAGGTAAACCCAAATCTGTTTATTAGATGTATTTTTAGGCACACAAGAGACATTAGTTTGAGGTATCTATCTTCTTTAGCATTACCAGTTCTTTAAGCCACAAATCAAACTGCCTTCTACCGATTCTGAGGTCCATTCCGCACAAGTTTAATGTTGCAGGAGTGTGGCAAATTGTAATCGCTACTAATATGCAGTTATGCACGACGTCGTACAAAATCTGCCACACTCCTGAAACAGTCCCGCTAAAAGCGCTTCGTTGTAGCGCTTCCAGGGAAATCCCAAAAGGTGGATTCACCCTCTGGAAAGCACTACACTCTTGCAAGCAATCTGCAACACTAGCGAAAAAGACCTGTGCATTAACATTGTTGCGGTTTCAGCAAAGTCCATCCCCCTGGCTCTCTCCTCTGAACTTCCGGCGAAGCGATCGCCATTTTTTTTTCTCAGAGCAAGCGGAGAGCAACCAACCGGGGAGCCTTCATTCACCCAGCAAGGCTTCTCCAGCTGCAGTCCCTCCACAGAGCTCCACAGAGCTGCTTTAAAGCTCACCTCAAGTCACCAAGCACAACACAGCCCCATTTGCAAGTTCCCTTTATTTTCGGCCGAAAATCACACCCGTGCACGGGGGGATTTCTTTTTCACTCGGGGAAGCGTGGCAACGATGAATCGGCAGCTCACACGCCAGCTGCCAGCTAGATGGGTCTCTCCGTTAGGAGGAAGCAAAGAATCAAGGCATATTCGTTGCAACTGGTGTTTTTCTTTTTCTTTTCTTTTTAAAAAAACTGTTCTTAAAGGCAAAGGGGCTTTTCCGGAGCATGGTAACAACCACCCATTGGCTGCTCGCTTGATTGATGGCCAGGGGCGGGACAAAGCACGGAAAAAATTGCTTCCTTTCTAGCGATTGAGACCGGAAACCTGTGGGAAACGATTGAAATGCAACTGGATTCCACTACAAAGGCAGGTATGCGTTACGCCGATTTCCACTATTTAAAATTCCGTTTTTTCTTTCCGTAAGCAATTTGCCACATTGAACCTTGTGCGGAATGGGCCTGACCATTGGTCTACCAAGGCCAGTCCTGTCTACACTGTCTTGAAGTGGCTCTCTGATGTTTCAGAAAAAGGCCTATTCCAGACTCGCTTTCCTGAGAGCTTTTGCACTGAAGGGGGAAGGGGGGAGGGTTGCACTTAGGACTTTGTGTGAAAGCATGTGCACTACTACTGAACTATAGCTCGAAGGGTCCTCTCAGTAACATATCACTGTGAAATAATATACCCAGACTAAAATGATATATCACAAGAATCAGAGTTACAATTTATTTACAAGAACAGAGCAGAGGTTAGCGTCAACAGACAAGCAATATCACAAGGAACACGACATAACTCATTGTCCATCCAGGGTCAGCTACACTGGCCACAGGTTTAATTTCTAGAGTAGTATATTTTATCACATCTTTATGATCCTATATTAGTTAACACTATTTAATGGCTAGAGATCTGCTTCTGGCTGCAAATTTTCAACAGTGTAACAGAATTGACAGATCAGCTGAAGAAAGAAACATGTAGAATAATTCCACATTTTCTGCACAAACTCCAAGGCTCTTTGGCCACTTTGTGGGAGGGAGGGTGAAATAGGGCCTTTTGTGGAGACAGACAATCCCACCAGCTTCTCTTGCAGCCCACTGGGTCAGTGCCATCCTAGGACACTTTCCTGGGAGCAAGCCCTACTGAATAACATGGGACCTAAATCTGAAGGAATTTTTCAATGCACTTTAGAAGCATTTTCCTTTCCACACAAGAAAATCCAGCTATAAAAGCACATTGAAAGTGCATTATCCATGTGCAGGATGAGACCTTATGAGGACTGTTCCCTTCATTTCTTTGGTATATTGAGATTCTAGCCAGCTGAACCTTTTTTAAAGTTCACCCTCATGTAGTTTTCAATTAAAATGTAACACTTCCCCCCCTCTGGGAATCTAAAAAGATATTCTGATTTCAGACTCCATAAAAAATGCATTCATGAAATGATCCACCGTCAGGTAGAAGTTTCCTGCCCTGGGCAAATTGGGAAAGACTGTTAGATCAAAAAAGTGTCTTTAATAATATGATGGTTGCATCTGATCAAAATGGGATACAAAAGTGCTGATACTTCAAGCTCTAACACAATTAACATGTGACAATTGATTATGGCAAGTTGGCTTGAGAGCAAAAACCTCTTTTCCACTGGCTATATCAGGGGTGGGCAAACTGTGGCCCTCCAGATGTCCATGGACTAATTCCACACAGGGAATATGCTTTCACCCAACCTCTTAACAAATTTTCAATCCCTCAAGGAAGGTTCTTTAATTATTTTTGGTACAACAGGGCCCCACCCTGGAGTGTTGGTAACCAGACCCCTCCTCACTTTGAGGGGAACTAGAGTCAGCATATTCATTTGCAGTGCACTGCCAGGCAGAAAATGGATTTTGGATTAGGTGGAAATGCATCAGAAACAGAAGGTACGTGGTCTGCTCCTGAACAGCAGCCATGAATTCCAGCTAGATGTCAGGTCTCTAGGACTTGTCTGGAATCTTCAAATTACATTAGTGAGATGACCACGGCTGATGCACTAAAGGACTTCTTTCCCCACCCAAAGAAGGGATGCATATCCTTCGGACAATAGCCTTTGTCGGAGAGGCGAATGCTGGCAGGGGCTCATGGGACTTGTAGTCCATGGACATCTGGAGGGCCACAGTTTGCCCACCCCTGAGCTATATCATACATTAGAAATGCAGACTTACAAAAATGATCCTGGATCATATGGACCTGGCTGCTGTAGAACAACAGAGATTATTCTGTTCATAAGTTTCAGTGGCTGGCCATGGTACAGTGAGAGAAGTTTGGCTGTGCTGAGTATTTCTTCCCTCCTCTCCTATGTACATATGGGCCTTTATTCATAAGGCCTTGGGAGCAGTGTTGTTTGGGTTTGCAGGTGCATCCCACACACTTCTCCACCTGGAAACATAGCCCTGCACCTTCAGGGGCACCACACAGCCCCCCCCCCCACCTTTACATCCCTGTGCTAAGGACGAGATAAAAGAAGCCAGACAGGCTGCAGCCCTCTACAAACTAATTTCTATGGTGGGTGAAAGGGGACAATACAAACAGACAGCCTGCTCTGCCTTATTACCTTCAGGTTCAGATTGGATATGGTAGGTGGGGGCAGGGATTCTTGGCTTCTTTGTTGCTTTGTGTGGAAGAGTTCAGACTGGCACCAGCTTCTTCCTCCAATGCATATCCTGCACCTCCCCCAGCTCCTACCTGTTTGGAGACAGTGCAACATGTACACACATATATTTATGATTTGCACTGTCCTTGGGAGCAATAACAAGAGTCCCAAGTTGGCCACCTGAATGCCAGATGTCTTCTTCACTGCTAGAAGCCCCTGTTCTGGCTTGGGAAACAAACAGTTCAGAAGTCTCCTCTTGAACAAGCATCTTCTTTTGAGTGCTGCTGTCTCGTCTTGCCTCCCTCAGTGTTCTGCTCTGTATTCCAGCAGTAAGTAATGGCTACATCACATCTAGGGAGTAGGACTGAACAAAAGTGGTATGAAGTGCTGGGGTTGGGAGGGCAAGATGAATGCCTCCCCACAAGGCAACTGTTTGGAGGATCATTGTGTTGGAGGATTTCCTTCAAGACTGTTTCTGACTGAATCAGTCAAAGAATGGAAGGGTGTACTTAATTCCAAAGTACCTCTCTTGTGCTGAAAAGGGCTTTAGTTTTTTGGCTTTGAGAGAAATACCCTTTGCTGGTAAATTGCAAAGTGAATCATTTTTTTTTCTGTATCTGATGAAGTGTGCACGCACATGAAAGTTTCTACCTTGAATCAAAGGTTGTTGGACTTAAAGGTGCTACTAGAGTCAATGTTTCTTTAACCTAGATTGTTCTGCCACATGGCTGTGTTGAAGGATACAATGTGATCTTAAGCATATTTGTCTGTATATGAATGCCTGTACATGAATACATGTAGTGCCTACAGCCAAGTTGGTGTGGGTAGGGTTGTTGATCTTAAAGTGTGGGGCGCTCACCTACCCCTTTTGGGGAACTCTCCTTCTCTGTCTTGCTGGTTGGGTTTCGGAAGCAAACAGATGCACACCAACAGCCCGCTTCAGAAATGCTTTCTTTAATCCCGGTGCTGCGAACAGTGCGTACAGCGTGTTTCTCCCATCCTTCACCAACCAACCCCTTCCTCTGCTCCCCATTTGTCTTATATCCTTTCTACGCTCCTCCCTCACCCCTTACATGCCACGTACCCCATTTCCGGACCCGCCCTTCTGCCGCTCCAGCGGTTCGCAATCACTCCAGGTAAGTTTTCCTTTCTAGGTTCCACGAATGCCGGTGTCTCGGACGGGCCCTTCCTTGCAGCGGACGAGAGGGGAGTGTTATACTGCAGCTCTCCCCGTTTCTTTCAGGGGCTATCCAAGTATAATCATCGTTTGGATTTTCTCATCAATCGCCACCCGCTTCTGGTAAGTAATGTCCTTCTCGGTACTCTGTCTCATTTCTTTCCAACTGCCCAGCCTCCCCGATTCCTCAGTCTTTAATCTGCCCGTGCTTTCCCGCTCTTCTAGCCCCCCCCCCAGTCCAGCTCACACCCAGACATAAAGTGGATTGACCTTACAAAAATTTAAAGAAATGCCTACAGACAGAGTTGGATGGTAGGCCTTCATAAAGTCACCATGAATTAGAAATGACTTAACAGAACCTAACAACAACAACTAACAAGGTACCCGCTCTGGCGCTATGGGCTCCACAAATTCTTAAACCAGGCCTGCCTGGAATATATCATGATAGATCTTTTTAAGAGTAGTATCTCTACTTCCTAGCAAACCGATTTGGCAAAGGCTGCCCCAAACTTCTGTCTTGTCAGGACAGTAGGCAGAAGAGCATTGAATGAAGGAACAGGCCAAGATATGCTCACATACATGCTATGTAAGCAGTTTACTTTCCAATTCCAGTTGCAAATCACCTAGAGCAATTATCAGTATGGCAGAATGTTTCTGCTAGCCAACATAAACTTTGGCAGAAACATTTATTGGACTGTGTATTTTCTTCTGTTCAGAAATTTAAACCAAATTAAAAGGGAATAGTGTGAACTCTGGCAAAAGAGCAATAAGATTTGCTGGGGGTATTACCAATATTGTTCAACAATGCTGTTCAGTAATGCTGCATTTCCAACATCATGCACAATGTTCACAGAATCCCTCAGTGTTGGAAAGTCTGTGTGGCATGATGCGATATCATTGGGTCTGTGCAATGTGTATTCAGTATATCTGAGCTGAGCTCAGCCAGAGATATATTTGAACATATTCAAGATTTTTTTGGATGGCCAGATAGTTGAATTTAAAGTGTATTTAAAGGGATTATAGTCCCTTTATAAAAGTCTTCTGGGCCAACTCAGCACTTACAGAGGAGGTCTAAAGGGATTATGAGCCCTTTAAATGCCTTCAGAGTGCACTCATGACTTGCAAAAGGCATTTAAAGGGATCATTGAAATCAGTGGAGGATGAGGCACCTTCTTTAGGGGCCCATAGAATTGGAACTCATTGTCCAATCCTTTTGAAACTGTGTGTGCGTGGAAAGCACCAGCAGCTAATGCTGCATTTTCATTCATTCTTTTACATCCCACCCCTCCCGGCATGACAGTATGGGGCAACTTCCAACATTTTTACATATAATAAAATTATATAGGGTTTTAACTTTAAAATCATTATCTTAAAACAATCATATTAAAAACAATAATGACACCTGTATAGACAATTGTTCCATTCAGAGCATCATGGTCATTTGGTGTTTCTACCTCAAAAAACAACTTCCACTCCGACCCCCAGATACTCCCAGATCAACTCTCCATTAGACCCTATGAGGACCATTGACTATAATGATACCCATAGGGTATACAGGAGCTTTTTAAAAAAACCAGGATTCCTGAATATTTACCCATTCAGTACTGGGATTTGGAAATATAGAGAAATACTGATATTTTTCAGATTTAATATACCCAAAACCAACACATACCATTTGCTTGTTTTTGAACACCCCTAGACATCATCTCTGATCAGGGCATTTTCACAGGTGAAACTCAATTGAATTAAAAGAAGAAATATAATTAACAGATCAACCTAATTAATGAATTGGTTGCCTAAGGAGGCAGTGAATTCCCTTTCAGTGGCAGTTTTTAAGCAGTGGCTGGACAGATACTTATCATAGTTCCTAGACTGATTCTGCATTTAGCAGGGGTTGGACCAGATGGTCTGTATGGTGCCTTCCATAGTTCTATGAATAAATAAGTAAATGTCTTTTACAACAATTTATACATTCAAATGAAATATACAAGAGATCTCCAAAAGTTCAACAATACCAGAAGCAATTGTGTATTTTTCTTTTTAAAAGATAATCTATAGACTATTTTAACAGTTTGTGAGTAGAGGTTAATTCACAGGATGAAAATTTGTAAACAGACATGGAAAAAAAGTAGTTGGGACAATCAAGGGCCAACTTTACAGGAGAAGGAACTGCAGCAGCCAAGGGCAAAATGCACCCCCTAGGTTAAGTATAGTTTGAACAACTGATGGGATGCAGAAGAGTGAGGCCTCCTCTGTCTAATAATCCCTATATTCCAAAGGAGGCTGTCCTGACTCTGAGTCCCATGTAGTTAAATTGCATATTATTCAGGCTCCTCCTTATCTAATGCTTGAGGGAGTTTCCCTTCTCCCTAGCCACAAGATCTTTGGGTCAAGGACAACAGCAATCCTCCAGTGGGTTCTTGTCCCAGTTCCATGAGAGGCACGCTAATGCCATGAGAAATTTCCCTTCATTCCTTAAATGATGGATCAAGGTGATTACCTAAACCTTACATATGGAACTTGACATACTTTTTGGCACTGATATGAGCACTGGGGGAACCAGAGTAGGGGCAAAGAGCTAGGCAATGGTGCAATCAGGGCCAGTTTATCCATGTAGCACATATAAAGGCCCTGCATTTACAGGGACCTTGCATTATGCCTTCCCCTCATTGAACAGGTCTGTAGCCTCTCTCTTGCCCCCCTTTCCCCTCTTTAAGGACACTGGGGGGGGGGGTCAGGCTGCTCCCACTACAACTGTACTCTGTAAGGGTCCTGCGAATCCTTAAACTAGTTCAGGTGGTGCTACATGCCCCACAAATCCTTAAATCACTCCTGGGCACAATGGTCCTTTATATGACCTCTTCCTATGTTGGCCTCTCATACACTGTGCATGCAGCCTTCTGGGCATGCCTACACATACCAGCTCTTTTCTGTTGGGCCCTATTCCCTTTGCCCTCATCCTTTGTAGGGAGCAAAAAACCTGAGCAGCAAAACCTCAAAACTGTGATTGATTGATGCTGCATTTTTCAGGAGTAGGATACCTTGCCTACGGTTTCTGGACATTGATAGCACAACAGGTTCTGGCACAATGTTTGTTTTTTAGTTCTCTCATATGTCAGTTTCCCCTCTAAACTGTGTAGAGAACACTTGCACAGGGCAGCCGGCCTGATGATATCCAGGAAGCTTGCAGGGCCAAACTTGCTAAACTGCAGCAGTGGAAAAAGTTATCATGGGAATTTAGATCATGCTTCGCTTTGGCCCAATTCTCTGGCAAGAAAACCTATGGGAAAGGCAGAGCACATGGTTGGTATGCTGAACATCTCCAGTTCAGCTTTCATATTTCCAGTTAAAGGATCTCAAGTAGCAGCTGTGAGGAAAGAGCCAGAGACCCTGGAGACCTGCTTTCTGTAGGAGATGGTACTGAATTAGATGCACTGAGGGTCTGACTTGGTAGACGTCTGTTTCATATGTGTAGCAATCAGGATTGCTAAGGAGGCTAGTACTGCCAGGTTGTGCTAATAAGCTGCTGGATGAATTGTGGTGATGGGCAACAAAGCTAGTCTTCTCCTCCCCTGAAAAAGATGGCAGTGCCAACCATTTGTTCACTGTATTTCTGATCCAACAGGCGCATCTACTCTCTGCTCAAGCCAGCAGTACAGTTTTAGCAACACTGCTGTGTATTTTCTCAGTATGGGAACCAGTTGCAGGGTATATTACTGGTACCTATAATATTTAACATCAACAACACCTATCTACAAGGTATTTTTTGAGCTGGAGACCAAGATATCAATGGTGTTCTCATGTTACCTCAACATCATGCACAAATCTGAAAAGCATGTGGTTTGTAAGAAAATGTATGGCCCAGGCCTATCCAACTGCACATATAGCCACTGCATGTTTTGTGAGGGCATGCTGGAACCCTGCAATCCATGTGCAATCAGGTCACAGAATGGAAGAGTTGCCTGTCATATGGCTTGGATTTATAGAACCATGATGTGTACCTATATTCCAGTGCCCAAGAAGAACTATTCGGCAGTTTGTATTTGATTTTCAAAACCAACTCTCTTTTCCTTGGGCTCCTGCAATTCATTGAGCCATCCCATGCCTATCCCTCCCTGCTTCCCTCCCAAGCTTCCGTGTGGGGTGCAAAAGAAATACATTTGCAGCCCACCTATGATGGAAGATCTCATGCCTTATCTGCAGCCACTCATTCAGGATTCTTTATATAAGGTGACTTGCAGTGGTGTCTCTTCTACAACCAACCTTGATGGATCCCAGGTGGCAGAAGAAGAGGTATGGTGCCCAACCTAGATCTTCCATCCATGGTGAGCTATAGGAGTACTTCTGCATCCTGCCTTGGATGAGCCGTGGGCTAGTGGCAGCAGTGCAAGAGAAAGCGCTGCCCAAGTAGAGATCCCTTCTGCATACAGAAGTATTTCTGCAGCCCATCTTGGGCACCTAGCTACAGTGGCAATGGCACAGGAGATGACAAGAATGGTATACTTGTCACTTTTCCTCTATGAATATCCCTCTATGAGCAGGTAGGGGAGGGAGTGCTGCTCTTTGAAACAGAAAACTCTCATGGACATCTGTATGGTTGTGTGAGAATGGGATCAGTATTCTAAATATTAGACAACAAAGTTAATCAATACAGTATGAATGAAAGTGACTTACTAATCTTGCTTTTTTAAAAAGCCAGCCTATGAACACAGTGATTGCTTTGAAAATAACTTTGATCTTCTGTGAACTGTTGGAAAGTACATTTGGTTCTCTACATATACCTTCACAGGGTTGTAGAAAGTATGAGGTCTGTTTTCTTCACATTGTCACAGTCCATTGACTGTTGCGCTGCATTTCACTGGCAAAACATGGGATAAATAGGGGTAGGGAAAATGATCAGTGGTTCACCCTGCTTCGTAAACTCCCAGGAGAACCTCCATACATTTCTATAGGTCCTCTATATTTCTATACATTTCTATACATTTCTATAAGTCTCACTTTGGCCTATTATGCAAGGCCGCTGAAACGGCGGTATGGAGAACGTGGAAGAGGAAGAAGCGAAGCAAACTGCTTATGCATGGGACAGAACACAATGGCAGCAAAACCCAGAGTATCCAATTATGCACGCGACTACTCCGGAGCTGCTTCTAGTTGTGCCCTGGTCCCAGGAAGCTCCACTTTCTTCTGCATCTCGCTAACACGGTTTTTTCGGCAGCATACGTTGACTCTGCGCCTGGTTGCCGCCTGCAGCGTGCGTAATTGGTTATTTTAGCCACCGCCATTTCACCCCAAATGCGGACCTTCCACTCTGTGCATAATGGGCCTTTAAGAGCCAGAGCAGAACTCAGAGGTTGTTCTTCAGAGGGACTCTAGGATGAAACAACAGCAGTTCTTTCTTTGTGTTAATGCAGTTCCTGTCCTCTCTGGTGTGACTGCCAGCACTCTCGTCAATTAGCAGTACCAGTTGTGATAGTGCTTTTGTGATGTGAACACCTGCCTGCTAGGAACTGGGCTATGGCCACTAAACAGTTGTCAGATGGTAACTATAATGTTAATAGATCCCATCCATAGATCTGTCTCTATGTTCAGTTTAGTGCCAGGGAGTTGCACAGCCAGACATCTGGCAACTAGATGGCCATGTAACTCTTTATCAGTTTGACTTTGGCAGGCAAAAAGTTGCTATGGTTGTGTGCATATGAGAGACTGTGTGTTTGGCAGTGCAATCCTAAGCGAAGCTACTCTAGTTCAAGCCCATTCATTTCACTGGACTAACTCTGTATAGGATTGCTCTGTCCTCAAGAAGGAAGAATCATCATGAACCAGGAACAGCCATGCCTTCCTTAAAATAACCATCACTCTTTGTCACTATTAGTTTGCATCCCATTTAAATCACCTGCATAACAATGAAAGATTCTATATTTTGCTAATTCTTGTCGAACCTGTGAAAAATAGAGGAATATCAATACAGTAGTGTGAAAATATAGGCAGCTTATATGCCTTTGTCCTGAAACCATGATCTCATACCAAAGAATACTACTCAAAGATGTATTAACAAGATATTTGACAGTATCTCTTAAGGAGTAAAACTCAAGCTGAGAAAACTTATGACAAAAATGTTCACAGCTTCCCCAAAATATTTGAAGATTAATGAAACCATGATACAAGGATTGTACATTACAATTATAGCCCAAACTGGCATGATACTTTTAGTGGGACTCTTAACCACAAAGCCCCATCTGTTATGCCTTCCTAAATATTTCCATATCAATTATATGTCACATGCTTAAGTCCATCTTATCTATTTCCTGTCCTAAATGGTTGAATCCTGTTTCTGTACATCATTAAATAGCATTTGCCTTCTGTCCCAAAGGATGCAAGCTGACATCAATCACTGAATATCCATCCAGTTATGACAATTTTCAGCTAGATGCAAGAATTCAACTTGATCTGTGGTCTGATAAGAAGAAAAAGTCTTTATCATCCTAAAAAAAACATTTGACCAATCCAAGCCACTGCTGTTTCACACATTACGTTTTCATAATACAATATTTAATAACTAACATAATATGCAGTGATTTTTGCTACTCATCAGGATCAATATTGATTTAAAATGCTGTGTTTGCTGTTCTCTTATTTTCATTTTTATTCATCTTTGCATTTCATAGTAAATAGTAATGCACAGAATAATGCATTAACTAGTTTCCTAGCCCCCCCCCCATTTTTTTTCTATCCATCCTTCCCAATAATTCAGACAATTGCTTAGGGCCAAGCTTTCAAGTACCTGTTTCAAGTGTTTCCTTCAGAACTTTTTTGTACATCAGGAATGGATGGAAAACAGATCCATTACATAGACTGAAAGAAATCTATTGGCTGCAAAGAATCAAACAGGTTTTGCACTGAACCTGCCTATCCCTCCTTTCCATATACTTCCAGGGCCGTTATGCTCTCCATATACCAGGAGAAACATGTTAAATAACTGACCCCCAGCAGTGCTAGATTATTATTATTGGGAAGAGTGCATTCTGGGATTGGAAAGTTTCTCCAAGGCATTGGAACCTATTTTTGAAAGAAATAGGTCCTGGGATTCTAAAACAAACATTTGATTAATAGAACTTACTGTAGTTAATCTAGAGCACCTAAAAATACCCCTCCCAACACTCAGTGGAGAGGGGTAGACTAAGGTGGCATGCAAAACTGGAAGCTTTGTGTGTTTGGCAAAGGATTCATATGTCTTGGCTGAAAAAACAGAAGCCATAAATTGTCCTGTTAAGCAACCTTCAACGTTGGGCTTGGATCGGACTGACAGTCACTGGGAAACAGACATACCTCCCAGGTAAATGTTGCTTCTCTACAGATCTCCTCCTGCCCAGGATGTTGCTTTCTGGGAATGCAAGTGGCCTTTTAGGTGCAGCATCCCAAAGGCATTTTATTTGGTACATATGGTGAAAGCTAAGCTGGTCTCGGTCTGATTTGCATCTGGATCTGTCAATCCTATGGATGCCATCTTTGATCAAAGAAAAATGGACTGTAAACACATAAGCTGGGGTCAGCAATAAATTGCTGAGGAGACCATTTGGGAATCTTACTGCCCACTGTCAGGAATCTAAGATTTATGGAATCTGAGAAGGCTGATTTCTCCACGCACCCTCTCTCTTAAGAGATACTGTTGCTCTCAACATTGCCTCCCTTCTTAAGTCTACACTAAAGTTTTGCTCTTTTTTGTTTGCTTAATTTATAAAGTTATATTTTAGTGTATTCCTGGGATTGCCCCAAGAAGGTAGCTCTTGCTTGTGAGTGGCCCTGTTGTATTGATTTCTACATCTCCTCACAGGCTAGTCAATTGACTATAGGCTGGAACCCATTCCTTAGCTCTAATGAGTTGGATCCAATGTCCTGTACTACCAGAATCATAGAGTTGGAAAGGATCTCCTGAGTCATCTAGTGCAACCCCCTGCACTATGCAGGACACTCACCCTATTGCTCATCCACTCTAACATGCCACCCATTTTAACCTGCACAGAATCAAGCTTCTCTGTCAGATGGCTATCCAGCCATCCAAAGATGGAGAACCCACCACGTCCCGAGGAAGCCTGTTCCACCAAGAAACTGCTCAAACTGTCAGGAGCTTCTTCCGGATGTTGAGACGGAATTAATTCCATCCCATTGGTTCTGGTCCATCCCTCTGGGACAAGAGAGAACAACTCTGCTCCATCTTCTATTTGGCAACCTTATAAATACTGAAGATGGCTATCAGATCCCCTCTTAGTCATCTCCTCTCCAGGCTAAACAGACCAAGCTCCCCCAACCTTTCTTCATACATCTGGGTCTCCAAACCCCTCACCATCATTGTTGCCATCTTCTGGACTGAAGTAGGAGCATTTTTCACCAATCTGTCTCACCACTGCAGACTCCCAGGCCACTCTGCATGCTGTTGCTGAGGGTCTCCTTTCCATCAGGAACAACATTGCAAAGAGCCCAGTAAACTGCAGGGAAAGAGCAGAGTCAGAAAAATTCCATCATGCGCCCATCATGTCCAGAAAAGGATCCAGCCCAATGACTAAAATACAAAATCATGTATTGTCATTAGAAACAGGAGTGCATGTGCACAACACCAGTGCCGACTTCTTTGTTTTCCTATGCAATGGGTCCAGGGGCCAAACAAATTTCAATAGTGAAAAATGCTAATAGATATTTGATGCAGAATGCCCCATAATCGATAGTATCATCATTTTAGAAAAGGAACAATATACATGTTCTTATTTTGCAATGAAGGATTCCAGACAAAAAGAATGCAGACTAATTTGGAGACAAATCACATAAAGCAACATGTCAATGTTTCCTAGTTTAATATCAGCTTCAACAGACTACCACCCAGGCACATACGATGGGGAAGTGTGGAAAAGGCCACTGTGGCTGCCAGCTCTTCACACCACTACCTCTGAAATCATTCTAGCATGAAAGAACTGATGTCCATTTTATTAGTACAAATAAAGGGAGTTCTATTCCACTTAGTTATATCCAGAAGGGCAATAGGCCATAAATCAACTCATGGCATGGTTTTCCTTTGCCAGTCCATCAGCATAATTCTTTTGGCTGTCAGTGCTGCTCTCAGGAGTCATCTCATGTCCCATTTATTCAAATTATGCAGAGAATTGGTGCATCCTCCTACCCACACTGCTGCAGATTTGTCTAAATTGATTTCCTAAGACTAACTCAATTTGTCTAAAAAAAAAATCTCAGCCCAGAATCTGGCTACTCCTTCTTCAGATGTCTAAGAACTACAAGTAGCCTGTAACATTTTAAGAATTCTGCAGGCAGCTGATCTGTTGTGAGACAAGAGAACATCTGAAATTCTGCTTGAATTTCTTATTCACTAAATTGTTGTTAACGATGAGGAAGAAAAGATGCCCTGTTAATTACGTCAAAAGCTGTCTTCTTTAAACAAATTTCTAAAGTCTCAGGTTTGAGGACTTGACTGCAGTGCAGCTGTCCACTGGTCACAGTGATGCTGGAATGAATGAAGGGCTTGCATTATCTTGGTATTATTCTTTCATTGTCAATGAAGTGGACATTTAAATTGCACAGCACCACTGCCTACAAGATTATCTCCTATCTTCCTCAATTTGGCTTCCTTACCTCCTGGGCCTATTTTGCACACATAGGATAATGCACTTTCAATGTGCTTTGGCAGCTGGATTTTCCTGTGCAGAACAGGAAAATCTACTTCTAAAGTACATTGAAAGAACATTATTTGTTGTGTGCAGAATGGGCCCAGGATTATTGCCTTGGACTTTTAAAAATATAAATATTTTATATTCTAGACAAATTAAAGCACCAACTCACACTTTAGGATTGTAAGCACCTGGTTTCTCCAAGAAACACAAACCAACCAGCATTTCTTTTTGAGGTCATTATTGTTTATGGCAGAAGTGCTACCTGTTTTCCAGTTGCATAACTGCTCCTACACATCTGGTACAGAAATGCTTGGTATTAAGTACCAACATTTGCACACAAGAAGAGTAAACTTCAGTAGAACATATACAATCATTGCTTTGTATGAGACTGAACATAATATAAAATGCAGAAGGATGGGACCAACAATAAGAAACAGGGTTTACACATATATTTAAACACCAAAAGAAATGCTTATGTAAATAATGGCTTAAAGTATAAGTAATTACTACAAGCATTGTTGTCCAAAGTCTTTTCCTTCAATTTTTTTCTTTAAGTGTTCACAAAAAAATGGGACCAGTCTGGATAGGACCAGTGTGGGAGACCTGCGTTCAAATCCTTTCTGGACCTATTGTGTAGCCTTGATCTACTGGCAATCTGATTGCGTTCTTTTGTAAGGTAGCCATTTATTTATGTTGGCCACTGCATTTTTTCATTTCATATGAAATTTATAATATCACACATATTTGCACATGTGATGAACACAATCTACATGTAGCAGTCTCCAGACAGATTGGATATAATGTTTTGGTTAGAGTCAGATAAGGAGCTACAAGAAAAAAAGATTAATTCAGGTATATTGGACCCCAAAATATCAGTATTTTCTGATGTCCCCAAACCCCAATACCTGTATGGCATTTGGATCCAGTCATATTCAGGAATCCCAGTTGTTCTGGGGTCCATTAGACCCTATAGGAACCATTAAAATCAATGGCAATATCTTGGGGGTATAAGTCAGTAGTCTGGGGAGGAAGGATTGAGGTAGAGGCAGTGCAACTGCTGAAGTCTCTCCTCAAATGAACCCCACATTGGATTCAAAAGCTCCAATTTTATGGGTATCCAAAAGAAATGACCCCATACTCTATTATTTCCAATGGGGGAGGGGAAATAAGGCAATACAAGCTCAGCTGAATGTATCAGAGAAACACTACAGTAGAAGTGAAGTGTGTGTGTGTGTGGGGGGGGGGGGCTTTTTGCAAGGCCAGCAGCAGAACCAGTGCAACAGGCCAAGCAGAACCACGCCAGTGTGACAGTTCCAAAAGCCATCAGGACAAAGTCAAGTCTAAGAGTCTCTGCAGTAGGAATGGTTCTGCAAGCACAGTAGCACCAGTGTAATAGTGCCCAGCAGCACAACCCAGTGCCATTGTGGCAAATGCCAGTTCTACAGGACTGATGTCAAGCACAGAATACAACCAAAGGGAACAACAATTTAAAAAAACCCTGAAACCCTTGGCCTCACCCCCCCCCCCCAAAAAAGAAACACACACACACACAGTTGCTAGGCCCAAATAACAAGGAAGAAAAAAAACCCAAACTGTAGGAATTAAGACCTTAGCATAAAACCAAAGGAAACAACAACGGGAAAAGGCCTGAGGCTCTGGGTCTCTCCCTTTCTTCTGCACAACCACTTGGCCCAAACAACAAGCAACAAAAAAACTCCAAACTGCAAGCCACGAAGCCAGAAGGATAAGAATAAAACCAAAGGAAACAACAACAATACAAAAGCCTGAGGGCCTTGGAGTCATCCCCTCCCCAAAACTTACCACCCACAAAGCCCAAAGAACTACTTATAGTAAACTAACAAAACTTTTAAAAGGTTCAGTCAAACCAGCTGCTGTCTTCACTCTTTTCCAAGCAGGCAGGATCTGCTCCAAAGTCCACAGCAGAGTCTCTCAGGCAAGCAGGAGTCTCAGATCAGCTGATGAAGTCAAAGCCAATGCATACACTCCAAATCTCTCTCAGCAATGGGGTCTAGTTCAGCCAGACCCTTGCTTTTATACTCTGCCCACACACACATTTTTTTAAGAACAAAACTTCTGTGATTGGCTAAAGGGCAGTGTTCCTAACCTGAAATCTATTTGCCAAATTGCCACTATTCTTTCCACATGTCCCTTCTGCTCCCTGCAAAATGGGTGGGGAAAGCTAAGTTGGGTTTCACATTTGAAGCCAACAACCTTGCAAATTGCAAATCTGTGATGCAATGCCCTTTACAAAAGCACTACAATAATTTACTCTAAGGCACTACAACTCTCCCTAAGGTGCTTTTGCCATTGGGTGCCATTGGCCTCTCACCCCTTCCTCGTTTTACTGGAAACTACAGTAAAAGGCAGGAAAGAGCACTAGAGGAAATAAAACTGAAAGTCTCTCTGCAGCCCCTTAAACTTCACCCCCACCAGTTATTCAGTGTAGCCAAATATACCTGGGAAAAGTTGGAAAATTCTGCTTTATCGGGATCCATTATGCTTAGAAAGCCGGATTCTTTGATCTGTATTTGGCTTTTTAAATATCCAGAAAATACTGATAAGGTATTTTCCAGTTCAACTACTGCCATATGCACCCCCCCCCCCCGAGTTAGAGCTTCAAGTCCTCCCTCTGCCGTAGTAAATTGCTGGGCAACCTTAGGCCAGTCACTCGCTGTCAGCCAAACCTACCACACAGGATTGTTGCTGTGACTGAGGATAAAATAGAGGAATGGCAAATTATCTTGTAAGACACTTTTGGGTTCTCATTGGGGAAAAGTGGAACATAATTTAAATAAATATCTATGATGTTATTTCCCATTTAGAAGTACTCTGTCATGAAAAAAAGTTATGAAGTGGCTGGTACCTGAACAGTCAGTTCCACCCCTCCCCATGTATATGGAATGGGTCAATCAAAATGGTAGCAATCCTGCACAGGTTGTTTAGATCTCCTGAAATCAAAGGATCTTAAACATTCCAAATGCAGATTTGCAGCCAGTAAAGCTTGCAATTAAAAGGATTGTATTAAAAATACAGTTAAGTCAAAATGCTAATGCTTAAGACCCAGCAAGAAATATAGATACATATAAACGTCAAAGTGTCATTAAAGGAGCTGACATACGCCAGTCAGCACTTTGATTACGCATATCCATTGTTCGTCTAAACTTGCACTTTTAAACACAAAGAATGGAGCTGTATACCATTTGATTGAATTCGGGTCTTTTGCCTGATATCCATTTATTTAGCACTGGCCACTGCAATTTTGATTGCATGTGTGTTCTATAAATATCCCCCCCCCACACAAGATTTGCTGCTTCCTATTGTTGCTCCCAAATGATCTCAGCCATAAAACAACTTTCTGGGCTACACCCTCTGGGACCAGGGAACCATTTAAAGGCTCTGGAATTCAGTGTTCTAACAAGGATTTAATTACAAAGGTAAGTGTATGCACCTGCTAAGGCATTCCTAATTATTTGATAATGGTGCAATCTTTCTCAATACAGCCAGTCTTTGTGGTGGTAAGGTACGCTAATGAAGCACACTGAGAGAACAAATTCCCCCAATGTTGGAGAAGCTTATTTAAATTAAAGCACCTCCCCCCAAACCTGTAGAAGAGGCTGTTTTTTAAATCAATTCTTGTGCCATGATTCTTAAATTATGAAACCAGCTTGTACAGGGCATGCTGAAGCTGAACCCAGGTCAGTTTACACAAGCCTTGCAAAACTATTTTGAATAACAATAATACATGCTCACATCACAGATTCACACAGCATCGTGTGTCTTGTACCATTTAGCAATGGTATCAAGCTGTTGACTTGGAAACAACTAACAGTGGTGCTCCTTTGACAAAACCAAAGCCCCCTCTTTCAGCTGCTCTGCCTACCCTTGCATGGACTTTGTCAGTAATGCATTTCTCTTTCACAGACTCACACCCTGGGCTGCAGTCCATTGAATACTTGCTGACAGTTTGCTACTGCAGAGAGCCAGGAGCTAAACTGTAGCATTACAATTTCATCATTTCAGGCTAACAGAGAAAAAATGGGAGTGAGGAGGGGGGGAGACAATTCCATAAACCAGATGGATTCCAATACCCTTGTCAAAAGCTATACGGATCATACGTCGCTTGTTTTCCCCCAGTAACCTAAAACATGGTGGCATTCAAAAAAGGGAAAACATTTGATAACATCAGTTCCATTACAGCTTCCAGTCATCTGCTTTATTGGGTTTTGAAGGAATTTAGCCAGAGTGCTCCATTCTCACTCGAATGTTATTAAAACAACTTTACAGTTCAGTTGAAAACTGCAGACCATTTCCATCTACTAAAGAAAGATTCTGAGCCTGTTTTTTTCTGTTGTTGTTGTTTTAATTTACCTAGCATGTTTTTTTTTAAATACAAATGTTTTGTGAAAGACAATGTTTTGCAAAGCACAATAATAATGCAAATAAATAATGCTGCAATTTTGCTGTACAAGACCCACAAGATACCTGTGTGTATAACTGATAGAAGGACTGAACCCTATCGATTTCAGTGCATCTTAACAGCATGAACAGGGAATGCAGCAAGTTCCCTTGTTAAAGAGGACTGCCATATTTCTGAGCAGGTTTATAAATGGAGAGGCCACCCTTTTCCCCCTCCAAGGACCCTGCCATGTCCTGAGTCATAACAGGTAAAGAAGAATTGGTTTTGAATTACTTAAGCATGAAATTGGTAGTTATTTTGAAGAATCCCTGAACTAAAAGTTCTCCCATTCTGAAAATAAGTTCTACTTTCTAAATGAAAAGTGTAAATTTTTATTAGGAGCAACAAAAAATGACACGAAACAGTGTGTAAGCTCTCTCGAACTCTACATCAGGCTGGATATTAAGGGTGTGTGTGTAGAGAGAGTAGGAATGGACACAAAGACCCCTGTTTTTTTGCCTCGGGGTGACTTTTCCCATTCCTGTAGGGGGGGGGGCTTTGTCCCCCTTTCCCCATTTACACCTGGATTGTTTCCACACATGATAACTAAGGGACAGAAAGTGAGTGAAAACTTCCCACCATTTTTTAAAATTTGTCAATCATTGTCACGTGGCAAAAATTCCCAATGATCTTCCAGTGCCATTTTGTCGCATTTGAGTGCCCCCTCCAAGTCTGAAATTACTTATAAAAATAAAATTACTACAATCACATTATAACATAAAACCATAAGAATACAAACAAGGGGATGCAGAAAAGTGGGCTGTTTTACTGTGCCATTCCCCCCGCACACATACTTAATGAAGACTGAAGGAAAGGTGCCAATGGTAGCAGGGGGGTTGCTATTTTGTTATATTGTAATTGCGTTGTAACACAATCTGCCATGTGCTTTTTTTAACTGGAAGAAGAAGATTGTGAGGGTAGATGGCAGAAGTGATGCTCAGGTGAGAGGAGCAATGTCTGGGAACACCTGACAGGGGAAAGCCCGCTTCCACATTGCCTAGCCCTGACATACACCACGTTGGATCCCGCATCAAAAAATGGAAAATGGATTTCCCCTTGATGTGGGCCCACTGAGGCGGAAAGTTGGCACAGGCCTGGGACTGCACCTGAAGCGGCCTGATTCCATGTGGAAATGAGGGCAAAAATCTGGATGCAAACAAATAGAAATCAGAGACTTATCTGTCATGTGGAAAGGGTCAAAGTAGCTCACAATGTAAGAATTTGTGATGAATTTTGGGCAAGTAATGGTTCATGAACTGAAATTCACAAACTTTAAGGCAGTGTATGGTGGTTTGTGGTGGTTCGAGAACAGCAGAAAGTCATTTAAACCCATAATTTCTGTTCCCTTCACATGATCTCTTTGGGATCACATCATACATCATACAGATGGATGAATGCCCAAACTACAATACCATTGTTCTTTGTAGAAAATTAATCACGAGGAACTCTATGAGAATACTGGTGCTCAGGAGCACCCAGTATAGCTGATGAACAGGGCAGGCAATATTAAATTGTGGAACCTGCTGCCAGTACATGTCGAAACTAGAGGACTTTAAGTGGAAATTAGATTAATGGGTCTATCTGGCTACTGACCACAGCAAACCTACTAACCAGGGCAAGGAGGCAGCATCAGGGGAAGGCCTTGGTCTCTCTGCCCTGTATATTTTTGGCCCTTTCGAGGTGTTGGCTGCTGAGGGAAACAGGTTGATGATGAACCTAGATGAACCACTGATCTGATCCAGTCAGGCTTTTCTTAAATTCCTAGAAAGATCAATGATATATTTTGGCTGCTTTAAAAACAAACGAACCAACAAACAGCATTCTGAGTACATGGCCTGAATTTATGTTGAGCTCTCAAAGCCCCTTGATGCTTATGAATATCAGCCATGAGATGATCAACAGAGATTCCCTTGAGATGGGGAAAGTCATTTGGACCCATCCTTATGGAGACTGCTTATGTGTACGTCACTTGAGGGCTTTAATTGCCTCCATGAGGCAATAGCTTTACATATTATATGACTTGTCTTATCATGCTGTAACTGATTTAAGAGTGTGCTCCATCTATGCTTGTGTGAATGTATTCACAAAGAGGGAGGAGGAACAAAACCAAATCACTTGCTGTGCTGGACTAGGAAATCCAAATGGTGAAGTCAATCTTTCCATACAATTCCTCAGTGTCCTAGAGATCTCTGTTATTAATGTGACTGGGGTTGCACACTGCTGATAATTACTGTTAGCTGGAATAATTAATAAGAGTAATTGCTTAGAACACAGAGGGGAGGGCAAGCTCTGGGAGGGGATAAAATAGGCTAGAGAAGTGAGAGGCTCCCTGAGTACAGTTTATATAGGCAGGATGTTCAGCAGAAAGCATCCTGAGAATAGAAGTGTTGCCTGGATGCCAAGGACAAACCTTCTAAGTTAGAAGTCAAAATGAGGTTGTCTTGGAATACAACAAGGGGATACCCACCATAGGTAGCTTTCAGAGAAAGACTCTAGAAAGGAAAGTGACAAAAGGGATCTGCTTGTTAGGGACTTTGAATGAAGGGACACTTGTTTGATTGAGGCACAGCCTACCGGTTAAGAAGACAGAGCAAAGAAGAAACTAGGTAAAAGGAAGTGAAGGTTGGTAAATATATTCTCACAGGTGCACAGATCTCCAAAGTGCTGAAGTCAATGGTATGGCATTGTTTTCAGAGAGCTCTTTTATGAAGGGAACTGGAATAAGGTAGTTTCCCATATGTGTTCATATGAGGACAGAAATGTGTAGCTGACTTCACTAAATTGTAGTGTTCAAATGCAGACACCTTAATAAATTACTCGTTTCTCAATAGCTGTGATTCTGAATCGGATCAAACTGTATTTAAGCACTGCAGTTACTGGGAACCAAACAAATCTTAGTTTATTAGGGCACCTCCTCTCAGGAGTCATGGCTAATCACAGTGAATGAAGGATGAAGAGGGATGAAGGAACATACAAGTCAGCCCATTAACCAACCTGTTCACCATCTTTAAAGAGTCACATAAGACTCCATTATGTTATTGCACTCCGCATATGAAGACTGACAGTGAAAAGGTAGCAAAAAGAGCTAAGGGCAAACAGGAGTATCTCATCCCAAATTACCCCCAATAACCATCTGATACATTTTAATATATACAAAATCATACAGTATTTCTTTCATAGAATGAAATGTAGCATTACTATACATGGAAGGGTAAAACAAAAATAACAACATTAGCAGTGATCAAATCTTTTAAGAGATAATGAAAACTGAATTTGAAAACTTACTGAAAGAAGATATTGGTGTGGGAAGCAAAGGCAGAGTTTCCTATTCCCATAAAAGCAATGGGAATTAGGGAGAAAGTTAGTTGACGAGGCTACAGGAAATTAAAAATGAAGAGTCTACTAAGGGCTTTCCCTCCTTCAAATAAGGAATTATTCAGCAAATGTTTCAAACTGAGCCTTAGAAAGGAAGAGGTAGTTATGCACAGGTCAGCCTGTGTCAGGGCTGCTTGGCTGAAGGAGGAAATTACTTGAGAAAACTGAAATTAGGGCTGTTTGTGTGTGACCCGGAGAAAGTGTTGCATGACGTTCAGATACCACAAAGGACAAGTGAATTTTGCCATAGTCAAAATGTAAATAACATTCTTGGAAAACAAGACATTTTTATGTACTATGCAGCATACCAAATAACGGAAGCCAAAACACGTCTGGGTCACTCTGTACTTTGTATCTCAGTCCCATGCAAGACTGGATCCATCGTGCAAAATGCATAAGGACTGATTAGGCAGACTGGCACTTGACCTGAGCAATCGTGGTGTTAAGTGCTGATGGGGGCTCTCTGGCAACCTGTCTTCAGTGTTTTGAGCAGGTTTCAGTGTCTGGCAAAAGAATGCATTTGCTGTAGAGTCCGGGGCGCTTCTGTTAACAGTGCCACATGGCAGACTGCTACTGAAACTAAAAGCAGGACCCTGAATACAAATGGGGACAACAGGTTTTTTTCCAAAAAGAACCCCCCCCCCCAAACCACTGCTGCTGAAAAGCAATGCCCCACAGGAGAGATGTGTTGAGTGCAATCCTCATGGGGACCATTGCCAAGACCTTTGAGGTCACATGATTAACAAAGAGCCCAACTGCAAACTTTAATTTCCTGGTAACACACAGGTTTGGCAACAATGAACATATATGTAATATTCAGCATGGGTGTGAATATTGGTGCTTCATGATTAGTATGTAACATTTGTTTTCTCAACAATTTCCCCCAGAGACAATTTGAGAAAAGCAATGACACCCAAGCCTGTTCTTTTAGGGGCAAAACAACCAATTAAGTGCTTGGAGCTACAGGGCAGGAGAAAAACTACACATTGAAAGTGGCAGCTCCAAATGTAAATCGGAGTTGGGCTTGAGATTCAAATCTTCTGTGTTCAAATCTTACAAAAGCCTCTTATGGATGGCAGAGTACAAGGGCTACAAACTGCTGTGACTCAAACTAGACATTATGTTTTCCTCACATCTGGCAGGCTTCTGGTGATCAGATGCACATCAAGAGTTCTGAGCCTGGAATTTGGTTCCTAGCTGTAGAAGCGGATTCAGATTCAGATTGTGGCATATAGGAAGTACTGGGTTAGACCCCCCCCCCCACACACACACACACACGCACATATCATTCTCCCAACCTAGAACAGGGGATGTGGTTTGCCCTGCTGGAGAATCCAGTTGAGAAGTATAAGTGGGATGAATCCACAAGCAGCCATTTTGCATACACATTTCTCAAAAAACCGCATCTTATTTGATGAAAAAGATCTGAAGTGCTGCTGTCACTTTGCTGCCTCCTTTATCTCCCAGGTGCAAGAACATCTCTCAAGACTCCCTTACAACTGGGTAGAAGGAAAGGACCCCTGTAGCTTTTGCCCTTATTCTGATTTAAGTGAAAGGTGTAAGTGGTTTCTGGCACAATCCAGGAAGTTAAAGGTTGGTATAAGGCAGTTATTTTTAACCCCATCAACACTATAGTGGCAAAGGCCAGCTAGAGGGGAAGAAACAGACATAAAACATTTTAAAAGAAAGGCAAAAGCTAGCAAGGGTCACATTCTCGGATGGAAATAACCTCTGCTCCACCTGGCAGAAACCCAAGAAGCAGATCTGTAGCAGCAATGACACCATCTGCTCTCCCAGAGGATCAATCCCAGAGGGCATTTCAGGAGCTGGCCTGGCCCAATGAGGTATCATTTACACATATGTGCACCAGATCTGTTGAATCTTGTCCACAGCCATGATGGGAGCTTGAATGGGGCTGGATAGTGTGTGTGTGTGGGGGGGGGAGGACTTCCCTAACCAACTATGACATCTACATCTTTGAAGAGCGGAATTTCTGTCATTTACAATGTAACAAAGCAGGAATGTTCAGGCCTGAAAGTCCATTAAGTACCCAATGCAAGTAGAGCCTGAAGCTAGGCAAGGCCTTAGGAAATCCCTTCAGTTTAAATGGTATTCTTATGCCTTTTTCTTAAAGAGCAAATAACACTGGATATTGATTTCAGCCAGGTTGACTTTGTTTTAATTTTAATTCAGATGCTAATGATACTTAGATATGCAAATGGTCCTCTCCTAATAGGCTTCTAAACCTCTGTAAGGGCTAAGCCTCAGTTGCAAGAGGTTCCCAAGCAAGAGTTGTGGATGTTGCTTCTGTGGTGGGAGGCCCGACTCTACTACACTGGAGGACCAGGGTGGTGTAGTGATGTTGGCCTAAGAGCTCATTTCAAATCTGCACGGGAAGGTTGTAGGTAGAAGACTTCTGTTATCTTTCTTACTTGCCTTACGATCATTGATTGAAGTGTGCACACATTATTAAGAGAAGATGCCCCTGGCAACTGGAGGAACAGACCAGATAGAGCATTTTCCTCTGCTCTTTCCCCCCACCCCCATCTGCAACAGTACCTTGCAAATTACCTGCCTTTATTTGTATACCCTGGAAGTATCAGTGAACAAGGGGAACAAGTATAGTATTTCTCCTGTTTGTTGATTTGATGATAGAGATTACAGTGGACTCAATGCTAACACAACCTCACCTTCACTTTATTCTGTGCTTCTATTTTTTATATTTCAAAGATTTTACATTGCACAATTCTGTGATAACAGGGTGTAATTAAAACAATTTTTTTTTAACAAAAACATAGGTGCTGTAACCCTCAGTCATTTCCATCTGGCCCATTCCCCTGTGTGCAGCTTTGTTTGGTTATTCCTTTTGCATGACTACAGTAGCCAAAACTGCAGGAGAAACGCTGTGATTTATAATATACAGTATATATTCAAGGTCATTGGAGACAACGCAATGGCTTCGGGCAAGATACTATAGGGACATTTTAACCATGACTTTATATGAGTGCAATAATCAGAGTGGTGCTCTCAATGAAGAAAGAGCCCAACAAGTGTAAATCAGATGACCACTTTAAAAAGATTAAAATGTCAATGGATGCAGAAGTCCTAAAAGGGGTCTGTGGAGACCTAAAAAACCCTGATAACTTAGTATGAAAGATGATCCTAACATGTTAAACAGGTATTCTGATGGATATATAAAGGGTATTTTATCTTCACTTCTGGTTTATTACATTGATCTTGTACAACTCCTAGCTATGTGAGTTCTAAAAGCTTTAAGCCAAAATCCTCATTGTGCTTATTCTGGAATAATTCTGATGAAGTCTGTATTTTAGGATTTGAAACTTCATAATGCTTTTGAAAGAATAACAAAAGCTTGTTCTCTGCGATATGTGTGGTTGGAATTAATGCTAATAAAATGAGGAAAAATACAGTGTTACTGGATCTCTCTCTCTCTCTCTCTAGCTTACTTGTGTAGTCCTATAGAATGCTATTGACAATCAAACTTCAGGCATTCCTCTCAAATTCCCATGGTTCATCACTATAGAGGGCTGGTTAGGAGATTGCCAGCTCCAGCAGAGAAATACCTGAGAATTTGGGGGTGGAGACTGAGAAGAGAAATTATACCAGAGGGTCCACCTTCTCAATCAGCCATTTGCTCCAGGTGAATTGATCTCTGTCACCTGGAGGTCAGTTGTAATCTCAGGTGATCTCCAGCCACCACCTGGAGGTTGGCAACCCTAGGCATCAGGTTACCATGGCTCTTGGAAAGTCTTACATACCACCTCATAAAGAAAACAAGTGTCTTCCTCTCATCACATGTCCTTGCCATTGGCTGTGTCAGAGTCCCGGTTCTTTGTGTCTGCACTGTACATACGGCCATGGAGAATGAATAGATATGGATGGATGCTGACCTTTGGGGACGTTTTTTGCTATGCTCAGCGGCCTGGGCCAAATGAACACCTATGACAAATAAGATTAAAGGTCTTGTGCCAGAGTACTGTGCTGGGTATTAAGAGCACATGCTTAAGAGCTTTAAAGTAAGAATTCAGACTTGTAAAGAGCTTCATATGACAAGAACATTGTGTTACCTACAGAGGCTAAAGTCCTCAGAGAGCTGTCGGGAACAGCAATAGACACAAGGATTTATGACATGGAACAGCAATCGCAATATCTAGTGCTAAACATTTAATCTAAGGTTACAGTTTTTACTTCAGATCAGAGCTGAAGTCAGCAGAATTAAATCTTCAAGTGCATTTCAGCAACCCTAAATCCTTCGGATACTGTTAGCAGTGGCAGACTTCCAAAATGCATTTCTTTAATAAGACAGTAAAATATAAAGTTGTCCTCTTCAAGCAGAGGGGGGGGGGGAAACCCATGAAAAGAATGGTGGTCACAAAACCATCTTAATCGTGTCTGAGCCTCTCTAGCATGATGTCGTTTCCCAAATGATTCTCTTACCAACATTTCCCCTCCTTTGATAAATCAGAGAGAACTATTTTATGAAGTAAAAAGAGTCTTTGTTTCCTCTTCTAGGTCGGAAGAGGATAAGAATTTGCCAGTCAGTTGGTAGCCAATTGTCCCCAGGCTATCAAAAGGTATTCAGCAGCTGTTACCTTCCCTTTCTTGCTGAACGCAACTTTTTGTTCACCTGCAGCTAAAGCAAATTTATGCAGAGCACACTGGGATGTTGTTCAAGTCCCCAAGGCAACTCCATTAGCTTTCCCAAGAGCTCCATTAAACGCTTATTAAAGCAAACAAAAAATACATTCAAATAATACTAAGGTTCAGTGTTCAACCTGTAAAAGCCTTGAAAGACATCGGAAGGGCCAGAATTCCATCCTTAAGTGGCCTTTTTTTGTGTTCTGAAATTGCAGCACGTATGGCCAGGGTGGTCACCCACTGTTCAGAGATCCCTGCAGGGTACAACTGGGCATAAAGTACTTCGTGTCTTTTCATCTCGATTGCTCAGCTTTGGAGGGCTTGTCAAATTCTAACTTGATCCACCAGCATGAATGGCCAAAGAGAAACTTAATTGTTTGCAGTTGTGTCACCTTGGAAACTATTTTCATGACAAAGGTTTTGAAAATAAAGCCAGGCCATCCTGTGTATATCTGCTGGGTTGTCAACTATTGTGGTTCAGTTGATGGGGAGAGAGATGTCATAGAAAGGTGGTGCAATTAAATCTCACCTTTATTACAAATTAATTGCTTGGCCTGGCTTCGAGCAGACCTCTTTCAGACTCAGCTGACTGTCTGTAAAATAGGACACCCTACCTGAATTTTCAAAAGTTGGCAAAGGATAAGCACATGGAAAATTTACAGTGATAACACTTCAATAGTTCTACAGAAAATTAATTAAAACGGGGATCAAATGGCCCCCTAACAAAATTATTCCAGCAGTGAGTAATAGCTGAATTTTTGACATATGCTGTCTAGTGAAATAGGCCACATTTGGTCATATATCTGCAAACAGGGTTGTATGCTGGCCTGCCTAGTGAAACAAAGCTACTGAAAGGAAGTCAAACGGGGTATTAATATAAGATGCAGACAGAGTTGAAAGAATGCCTCTAGGAATAAGCAATTAGGAATAGAATTAAAAGGAAATGAAAAATCTTTGGAATATATAATGTACTTAAGAGAAATCCCGAAAGTTGTCTTAGTGCTAAGCAGAAAATATATGAAACTTTAGAACTGCTAAACATTGTAATTATTGCAGCTCTTTGTGAAGTTGACTAGTTCCTCCCCCCACCCCACCCTTAATATAATACTTTAAATGTGGACCGCAGCTGAAACCAGCATTATTCAATATTAAAGAATTAGGGGAGGAAAACCAGGTCACTTCTCTGGGTTTACAATGACAGCCTCCTTTCTTGGTGTCCCCATGTTGTGGCACCGCAGTTCTAAGCATCAATGCTAGCTTCTCTAAGCCCTACTGCTGACAATCCAGACAATGTGTACAGCAAAAGGCCCAGGACTCAACTCTGCAATAAAACTGTGCTGTTTGCCACGACATGCCCTCAGTGTATATGGGACTTACTGTAATTATTTCCTGATGGTCAGAGAAACAGAAAGTCACTCTGCACATTTGTAGAAGTATCCCATTTGTTATTCCTTCCCATGTTCTGTGACTGTTAATGGATCTTATAGGAGAGATTTTTTTAGACTTGAGTGTTAGATATAATGTATGAATGGGGAGCAGAAACTGAGCAACATGATTTGGTGGAATATTGATTGCAAACCAATTTGTCTATTGTATTCTGGCCTATAGATAACATATTAGCCAGTTTGGTGTAGTGGTTAGGAGTGTGGACTTCTAATCTGGCGAGCCAGGTTCAATTCTGTGTTCCCCACATGCAGCCAGCTGGGTGACCTTGGGCTCACCACGGCACTGATAAAACTGTTCTGACCAAGCAGTAATATCAGGGCTCTCTCAGCCTCACCCACCCCACAGGGTGTCTGTTGTGGGGAGAGGAATGGGAAGGCGACTGTAAGCCACTTTGAGCCTCCTTCGGGTAGAGAAAAGCGGCATATAAGAACCAACTCTTCTTCTTCTTCTTCTTCTTCTTCTTCTTCTTCTTCTTCTTCTTCTTCTTCTTCTTCTTCTTCTTCTTCTTCTTCTTCTTCTTCTTCTTCTTCTTCTTCTATAAAAGGTTGTTTTTGCAACTGGAAATAACATAAAGTTTCTTAAATATTTTTACTTTATGAAATAGCCATTATGTTCAGTCATAGCTGGGTTCTACCTTCCCCATTGCAAAATTACTTAACAAAAATTAAATTGTCAATATGTCATCATCTGTAACAAAGAAATTAATGTCAAGCATTTTCAGCTGGTTTTAATTATCTTAGTTAGTCTTTTATGTAGAAGGACCATAGAATATCATATTGACTTGTAAGCCAATATTGAAGATTGGCTATGTGCACAGACAGCTAAACAGTAGGCAAGGTGACAGTTTGCTCTGACATATCAATTTTACAGGATGCATTTCCTGGTCTGTTCTTTCTGAGACAGCACAGACTGATTTCCGGGAGTCACCATCATTAGCAACTAATGGGAACTGCTGCAATTTTCAAAGTAGAATATCTTTGTTTCCTTCTTTCTCTGGCCCCGGAGACTTTGGCTTCTGGGCAGAAATGCTGAAAGCTCCTTAACTCTAGCTAGCATAGTCCTACTAACATAATTTCTCTTTGCACTGCTTTTGTAAAGCACGCATACTTGCTTCCCTACTACGACTGTGCAGATTTCTCAATGATAACAAGGCAGACGATTTACAATTGACTCAAGGTGCTTCTTTGCCATGGAACCCCCTTCTGCCTTGTCAAACAGAGCTGAAAAACAAGTCCCTGCCTCCGGCGATGTCATAAGCAGCTCGAAGCAGCATAAAATATCTGGGTGCATCTTCTTCCTTCTGTAGCTGGTGCTACAATATATTTTGGATCAACTTTTACCTAGTCATGACATTTACAATTCATGTTGCTTTTTGCTTCTCCCCGCGTTCCAAGCTCTGCCTTCCACTGCTAACTGGATCTGTGGCATGTAGAGGCCTCAGGGGGTAACAGCTCCTTGAAGCTCAGCGACAGAGTTGGGGAGCCTGGATCACCCAGATCTTTATCAGACACTCTCACCATGACTTTTTGTACTGACTTATTCATGAAAAACAACCCTGAGTGACAGATCAGGATAGTAGGTGCATTTATCCCCGTTACTGAATCTGTGCCAATGCTAGGAAAGGTTGCACTAGTTATACCACTGTCTTTCAAAGGAATAGAGGTTCTCAGGAGTGGTTTAAGGATTCATGGGGCCGGTAGCACCAGAGCCTATCTAAGGATTTGGAGGTCCTAGCAGAGTATAATTGCGGGGGCAGAAGGCTTCACTACAAGTGTACTTACAGAAGGAAAAGGGGGAGGAGAGAGACTATGGCCCTGATCCATGAGGGGGGAGGCACTGTGTCGGGCCCCTGGAAGTGCAGGGCCCTTAGCACATGCTACATGCGCTACATGTATAAACCAGCCCTGGAAGCAGTACTAGAACAACTCTGCATAGGAGAAATTGTTTTCCCACTGATTCCTGTAGCTACTAGAGGCCTTGCTGGTAGTCTCATGTCATGTTGAATGGCTGTCATATTGGGGGAAAGATGGAGCATATGGATAATCATAAGTAATTGGGAAAACTGTGACATTTTAGATTTCAGATTTTTTTGCAAACTTGAGACTTCCTTCAGGTTTGTAGAGAGATCTTTCCCCCCATCTTTCTCCCTAGCTCCATTTTAGGGATCTATTGATATGGTCCAATTGGGAATTAGATATTGGATTGATGTCAATACAGAATTAAACAGAATTTGGAAGCAGCCACATCTCCAGTACCTGCTTATTCCAAACTATGTACCTCAGCTCTTATTCCTCAAGCCATCAGTAACAACAGGTAGACTAGTGTGATTAGGGTTCACTAGTAAACATGGCTGTGCTCACAGGAACCATTTCTCACCCATTGGAAATGGTGGAGAATTAATTCCATCTGAGCACTTATGTGCCTATTTCACAAAGCACGCCCCTCCCCACCACACCTATTTCAGATTAACCATACCTATAGCACATGAAGTAACCCTGTTGCTTTTTTCTTTTAATAAGAGGGCATATATTATGAATACATAGATAAATAGTAATGTGATCATTTTCAGCATATGCATTTTTTCACACCTAAAGAATTCAACATGCTCTAAGGAAGTAAGCCCGGACCACATTTTAATTTTATCATGAATCTTCTGCAAGTTCCTTTAAAGATACAGTTGTGCTATAGTTAGCCCTGTGTGGTATTGCATGTCTTTTTATGTAGAATAGAGGATCCAATGCTGGAGGCAGAAAGAAAGCACAGCCACTCACACACACACACAATGTTTAGAACCAACATTTAAAAAGGAAATTTTATGTTTTGCTACTTTAAATTTTGTGCTATTTGTGCTGTGTTGTTCCTGTGTTTTTAACAGGACATATTCCAAATGCTCAGGGCAATCTATAGCATCACTGTTTAAAACCATATCATCTCAGAATACATAATCCACCCGCTAACAAAATAGCCATTAACTTTTAGCAGTATCCTAGCAAGCAGACCCAGAACAGTCAATGAGGTAATGCCTCATGATGTTAAAAGTTTTTTAATAGTGTCTGAAAGATAGTTAGATGGGTCTTCCAATTCTAGTAGCCACCAAATTATTCTAGTAACTATCAACAGGCGCATTACCTTGCAGAAGATGCATCCTTTTATCCGGGCACACATGCTCTGAGTTAATTCCCCCCCCCCTTTCTGCTGACTGGGGACCGGAAAGGGGATCTCAAAGAATACATGCCTCATCTGGGGGCAGCACCCCCTCTCAGGCTGAAGGGAAAAGAAGGTAAGATAGCATGCTTATCTTACAGCATTAGCTCCAGTTTTATTGAGGGTAGGACATACATGCAAGTTTTAGTCCCAGCAATAATTATGGGGGGTGGGCTTTAAAAAAAGAATATCCCTGTATAGGAGGTTCTGTTACTGACTCATCAAAGACCTTCTCCTGCTTGTTTCCTTTAGTAGGGCTGATTCTTCACATACTAGTGGCTCTCTTTATCAAATCAGTGTATAATAAGAATAGATTTCTAATTCTTAATAGTCAAGCTGAGATTTAAAAACATTATAGAGATAGGGTTTTGCAATAAAGTGCCATAATTGTACATTCAAGAATGCATTATTCACATGATCTCAGTGGTTGGGTATTTCTGAGAGAGCCACTTTATACTTAAAGAGAGTCACTAAATAACCAAAGACCAGTCGCCCGAAGATCGATCAAGACCAGACAACACTGAAAAGACTCCTCTGTTTTATGACACTGTGTCTCCACTGGTTTTGGCAGTTACCATCACCGTGAAAGCAGAGCACAAAACAACCGTAATGCAACTACTTAGCTATGGTAGAGCTTCAGCCTGCTGCAAGTGTGGTCAGTTTGACCCACAGCAATTCAAGTGAAGCTATAGGGCAGCTTTTCACCCAGTTGTGCAGGCAGTGCTAATGTATGACATCCCCAATGCAAAATGTTTTTATGAAGCTGAGGCTCTGTCTGCAAATGAGTTTTTATTTTTGAAATGTAACTAAGGATTCACTTATTGATTGATTGGTCCGGTTCATGGGGCAGCAGAAGAAAGGATATAGAAAAGAAACAAATTTCCTTTTTTGATACCTTTATTGTCCGCTACAATTTATCTCACTACATTACTACGCTAAAGCTTCAGCCATTTCTTGAACTTCCAACCCCTCTGATATACCTTGCTGTGAACTAGTATGCACAGTTACACTAACTTAATCACTTTGATTTATATTGGAGGGAACAGAAACTCTTTGCACACTTGGTTACATTGGTAGGTTTCCCAGCAACTCAAATGCTACCCCCAGATATCATTTTGTGTCTTGAAAAAATGATACGTGAGGGCAAAGACTGAAGCCATGAGCTGAACTGGGCGGCACTCACATGGGAGCTGAGAACTTGCGACTCATCTCTGTCAGGTCAGAGCCAACCTACTTGCCTTATATCAGCCATTTATCCTGCTCCTCTAGTTGCAGGAAGCCCTTCACCATTCAAGCTGTCCAAGATGACTGGGGAGGAGTTGTCTGCTGGTCGGGTGCTACTTATGGCCAAGATCTATGCAAGCGGCCAGTATTACTCTGACGCCGGTGATCAGACCAGACCACATGTGACTGCATTATTTAAATGCTATTTCATCCAGGAAATTATGGGAGGTGGGAGCATTTCTGAAGCATGCAGGGTAATATTTAAAGCACCTTTGTGATTAAACTAAGGGGAACATTGGGCATATCCATTACTGCTCAAACAACAGGTGCATTTTTGTTAATCCGCTATCAGTTTTGAACTCAGCTGCTCAAAGGAAGCTGTGCTCCAACTCCTCAACAGATCTACATGGGCTTAAATACAGTCCTCAGCAGATCTACATGGGCTTAAATGGAATTCTGCTTAGAGTTGCACTACAATTTGCTTTGAAATAAGTTCCAGTAAAATTAAAGTTTTTACCTCCAAAGAAGTAAGATGGAGCGAGTGTGAATGTAATCAGCTAGGGATTATAAAACAATAATTCCTAGACTGCCACACATAGTACTTCTATATTAATCTGGTATCTTAAAAATATAAACATTTCCATTTTTAAAAAAGTAAAGGTTTTGTTTCTAGGCAATGATGGCCCAAAAGAGGAATGCCTCCATATCTCATGTCAAGGAAAGCTCTCCACATTTCCCTCTCACAAATGATCAAGACATGCTTTCCTTGTGGGATAAATATATCTCAATTCTGTATGCTCTCCATACTTCTCCATTGTATCTGTATATTTTTGTGTCAATTTTTATTTATATGCATATACCTGCTACGCTCACAGCAGAGACTATTAACTTTGCAATAACCAAAGCAAGTCAATTGGATCCACAAGTGCAATTTATTTGCTTGCTGCCTCATACTGCAGTTCTATTGCCACTACATGCCTCTCTAGCCTTCCACTGAGGACTCATATACCTGCTCAAATACCACAGGTGGTAGGAAAAACATCAATAGAAAGGTTTGTTTTTCTTGTCAGTCCTAAAAACACAGAGAACATTCTTTTTGCATGAAGCAGTATCTACTCTGGAGTTATACCCATGAATACTGTTAGCATAGGATTTCCTCAATGTAGACTTGACCTCTGGTGGTAGTGTGACACCAAGCAGAGAGGCACATGAGGGGGATGTGATAGGGACAGCTTGACTCTTCTACCTTATGACACATTTGCAAGCTGCTATGACATGGACCAAGTCCTTTGGAACGGGAATAGGCTCCTGCTCAGTCAGCAGAATGCTGTGTAGGTGAAAGTAATGGGTTTGAATCTGAAGAGTCTCTAGCAGCCCGGAGCAAGTAGAGTCAAATGGACCCTACCGTGTAGACATCACTGAGGAAATGATGGCAACTAATGAAGGTTCACCTCCTGTCATCCCCCTGTGACCCAGGTGCAACCAGAACTGCAAGGCCACTTAGTTCAGCTTGATCCAGGGTGCTTCTAACATGTCAGCCTACTCCTGGAAGCAATCAGTACCCTAGGCAATAGAATTTGGGGGAAGCTGAACTTTAAAGTGGCACTGAATATGTCAAAGACTTGGCAGGAGGGTGGATGTGGAGATGGCATTCCACAGCAAGGGCACCTTAACCAAGAAGGCCTTGTCTCCTGGAACTGTATGCATTATCTCAACAGCCTCCACCAAAGATGGCGGTAAAGTTTCTACTTTTAAAAATGTAGAAACTACTCTAATGATATTAATGGAACACTATCAAACAGCTTGGAAAACACCACACATAATGATCTTGCTGTCCACTAAATACTAATATCCTTTCTCAGAGGCTTGGGATGATTCATCCTCTGTGGCTTAAATAACAGTTTCCATGCAAGATCATATAAAAGAAGAAGAGTTGGTTTTTATATGCCACTTTTCTCTAACAGAAGGAGTCTCAAAGCAGCTTACAATTGTCTTCCCTTTCCTCTCCCCATAACAGGCACCCTGTTAGGACAAACAAAGGGGGAAAGGTGGACAGAGGGGACTTTCTTGAGATGTTCTGGATTCTATGTAAGCAGGAACAGTGCTGCCATTTCTGGGCCCATGCTGGGTAACTGTTCCTTGAGAGGCAATGATGTATATGAGCTTGCTTTGCTATTGTGATAATTTTCTCCTGTGTGACTGAGCTGTACACAAGGGAGTGACCGTGCTGTGGCCCCCGAGTGAGAGTTCTGTACAATCTGTCTTGTTGAATGCCTTCCTGGGTGCCAGACTTCTCCCTCTGCCAATTGCTAAGGTCAGGGCTTTTTTTTTTGGTGGTGGTGGGGCAAGAATACTCACTAGCACTGATTACTGACACCTTCTTTTTTTGGGGGGTGGTCTCCCTCATGTACTCGTCTGACCTTCTCAGTGGCAGAAAGAGAGAGAGGACCTTCAGGAAATGTGAATTGGTGGAAATCCATGCAATCTTACATATCAGTATTTGTACTTTTAAAAAACAAAACATGTAAGCAATCCTGACAGGAATTAATGACACAAAAAACATTGCCTATGATGCAACAGAGACCCTTTCTTCTCTCTGCCTGAAATTTGGCAATGAGAATCCCTTGGGGACAATCTTTGAGAATTTCATTCCAGTTGGTTGGGGAAAAAGAGAGTTGGAAATGTGTTGTGCCTTTAATTGTCTACAAAACAGACACACTTTTGTCTCTCTGCCTGAAATTTGGCAGGCTTGATTCCATGGACTAAGGGGGAAATCCCTGAAAATTTCATCCCAATTAGGCAGAAAACAAAAATTAGCAGCCAGATATTTATTTCCCAATGAAATAAATGGAAACAAATAATTAATAGAATTCTCATGCAATCATGAGAATAAAGAAAACAACATTTTAATGTGTACCTTGAAATTAGTATACTTCTTTGCATGACCAATGGAGAGAATAAAATAACTGGACAGTGCTGTTTGGTCAAACGAATGAGGCCAGAGTCGTTATTACAGCTGCTAATTACTGCTGAAGTATTTTGCCATGTAAGCAATTCTGACAGGAATTAATGACACCCGTGACCTACTGATGCTATTATGGGAACTGTCAAAAAATGATTGTTTATATTGAAGCGTATATGCTTTTCAAAGGAGTGGCACATGGTGAAGCTGTGAAGGGACCAGCATTTGATCAAGATGACAAGCAGTGGCAGATTCCTGCTGCTCCCTAGAACAGAGGCAGGATGACATGTATTTGGTGTCATTTCAATGTAGATTCCGACACAAGCCAATTTATGGTCCAATTTATGTCTTGACTCTTGTAGTAAGGCCAAGGAAGCCATAAAATGTAATAAGAATTTCTTCAATCAATGTCCGGAGGAAAAACAAATCACTCAGTTACTGACACAATATTGCATCAACACTCCAGTAAACTTCTCACAAGTGTGTGACATGCCCCAGGGCTACAAGTGTGCCGAGTAAAAAGCTTGGCAGGACAACATCACATCTCTAATACAGTAGCTCCGAAATTTTGCAACCATTACCAGGTCACTTTTTACCCTGGCAGCTCTCTGGTTCATTAAAAACAAAAACCTCCGTCTTCCCCCTTTTCCTCCTGCTGTTCCAGTTCCAGACTTTCCTTATTACAACTTTCTGTTTTTATTATCATTTCATTACCACGATAATGCCTACTCTAGACAGTTGCTCAACAAGTCTCCACTGAAGTCTCTTAGAGAAACGCAGGGTGATGTAATATTTATTACGTTCTCTGATCACTCTTTCCCACTGGTCAGCAAGTCACCAGGAGGTTGTCATTGCATTCTTCACATTCAGACACCAATCAAGAACAACTCTTGTTTAGCTACTACCTATCATATTGTATGAATCAAGTTAGAAGGCATCTTTTTACCTAGCGAGCCATCTATATGTGCAATCTTATATACAAATTATACTTGCAGGCTGGATGTAATATTAGTACTAAATCCCTTATAACAGTGTAACTGATGGTGGCAGAGTACAGTAATGCTGGTGTAACATTATCATTCTGCCAGTTTTACAGGAAGAAGAAGAATTCTTAGCTATATGTTCATTTCTGTGTCCATGTCTGTATCCTGTTGGGTCAGAGAGTGAGTTCACATTTATGATCTGGCTGGCATCTATTTTAGTATCATATTTGGCTCGGCAATGTAATGTCGTTAATATTTGAATGATATGGTAGGAGGGGTGTTCGTTTCCAACTATAAACTGCCCCTCAATGAGAGGAAGGGTCTGCCTGCTAACAGCTAGAGGTCTCTTGGAAGTATAAGTGATCTCCAAGGTGGACTCTGGGGCATTATATCCCATTTAAGTCCTTCTCCCCCCCCTCCCTGAATCCCCCCCCTCAGGCTGTACCTCCAAAATCTCTAGGTGTTTCCCAGCCTGGAACTGGCTATCCTACAGATACATAAGACACCTAGTTATATAGAATGAAACATTCCCCAAGCTAAAAGGACAGTGGTGTGAATACAGAAATGCCTTACCTCAAAACATCAGTTGGAGCTGGAGTGAGGAGAGAAAAGGGGCTGAAACCAACCTTTCCTCCCCCCCCCCCCTTGTGCAAGAACAAATCTACTAAGAGAAGGGGGTGTTCACTGCCTGGAAGTCACTGGAAAATTATACAAGAGCTGCATTATGTCTGTCCATATGCCTGTGTGCATGCGTGTGTGTGTGTGGCCATGTGTGTGTGCACACATAAGAGTTTTTGCAATACACAGGCTCTTCTTCCACAAACATAATGTCCATCACAATGACAAGCCTTTTCTAGTAAATGAATTTATGAATATGAATTAAATTTTAAATTGGCCAAAAACCAATTTGTTTCTATCAGAAACCTAAAACTTTCTACGATAATGCTGGATTAATGGGCTTGCCCACTGGACAACATAAACACCGTATGACAGAATGTCTACATGGTCTACACCACACAAACCTAGTTCCCAAATATAAGTCTGTATATATGGATTTGGGAAAGGGAGCCTGAGTCTTTTCATTTTTTATTACTGAGCCCCGACAGCTAACAAGGGATTTAATTTATTTCAGCCCCTATAATGCCAGAGAAGTTACAGTGCAGGTGGGGCTAACAGTGGAAACACTTAGTAGGGGAGGCAATTTGTAGAAGTGGGGGTAGAGGACTAGTGCTCTCGCCAGGGGTCCCAATCTCACCTCTGCACTGAAAAATTAATTATAACTCAACAGCTGTGGCTGCAACTTCAGGTAAGACCTGAATCTGACTAGAATGGGCACGAGATTCATGGTATAAAGAACATCATGTCCACTCCTTGATATATTATTTTTGATTTGTTATTATTATTTACTACTTTAATAGCCCACCTTTGTCTCTATATATTCTGATTCTAAAATGTGTTTTCTTGTTTGTGTATTTTAAATCCCATTGTCTTTAAAGTTAATAAGATTTCCAGGCAGGGTAGGTGCTAGAAGAATAGAAGGGAAAGGAACATGGACTTGCTGTCTGTACAGAAGTCAAATTCGGAGTTGCTTCGAGCCTTAGTTGAATGAACGAGCTGCATATCCTAGAATATCCTTAATTCTATGTCCTAGAATTAAGCAGCTTGTTTAGTCAACTTATACTTGAAGCAACTCTGAATGTTGAGTTCTGCACAAACAGCATTATAGGCATCATGACTACTATTTGCATAACAGCTGGCCCATTTAAATAACAGAAATAGCAGCTTTAATAATAGTCATTCCTAAGCAGAGATACCTCCTTCTGAGTTCAGCAAGTTTAGAAGGATGTAAATCTGTATAGGACTGCATTGCAACAGTGCAGTTTTGTGTCAAGCTGCTCTAGTCGATGCCAATTGAAATCAACCTGACTAATTCTGCATTGGATTGAATTCCAAGCAAACAAGTTGCACTAAGTAGACGAATCTAGCAGACACACAGAGCAGCTTTGTATTTAGGGATGACGCCATTAACAGCGACGGATCCGGTGGCCACGAAGGCACTCATTGCTTTTCTTCATGCCTGTTTCTTCCTTCTGGGTGGCTGTATGTAGTTTACAAAATATTTTAATGTTTTTCACCATGGCTGTTTTTACAGACTGTGACATAAAAGTGACTACCTACCCATAGCATCTATTCCCCGGGGGCTCTGATAATTGGGACAATTGCGTAATTGGCCCATTTCCTCTCTTCACCAGGGAGTTCAAGTTTAAAGGGCTAGACTGTGTGCATATTCAGAGCAAGCAAATAGGTGTAGTAACACTATGGACCCTATTCATCTCTTAGTGAATGCCAGGGTTGAAATGTGTCCATCGAGAGTAATCATGCCTTTACATATCCATCCCTTGCCAAACACAAGAGTCTGTTTGCCGTCTGTTTCTTTTGTAAAGTTATAACAATCCAGTATGAACCAATAGATTGAATTCTCAGCCTCATTCACCAACATTGACAGAACAAAGCTAAAACAGATACTGCCTTTCTTTTCAGTCCTTTGTTATGGAGATACGGGCACGATTAATTTCAGTTTTAAAGCTGCTTCATGTCACATTTGATGATGATTTTCGACAAATTGTGCCAAGATTGACCATGTATCATTACAAATTATCTTTACACAAGGCTGCCCCGAGGAATTTTTTTTCCAGGTAAGCAAATATAATTAAAAGCGGCCTTATCTCAAAATATAAATTGATCCCTTTTCTCTCTCATGAACTGACACCAGGAACGCTTCCATCAGAGAGCAGTAAAACACAGCCTTGCTGAGTTTGCACAAAATAACTGCGGCTTTGTGCTGAAAAATATGCAGCCCCAAACTGGTGCTTGTAACATACAGCATGATCAATTTGCTTATGGATGATCAGGAAATTTGATCACCCTGGTGAACAACTAGAAATAAAACTCATCCAACTGGCCTCATGGGGCAGGAAGAAAGCACCGGAAGACCACTTTGGTGCCTGCTTGTGAAGGTACTGAAGGATCCCAACGCAGTACTATTGTGCAGTAGAACTTGGTGGGAGAGGTAATGGAAGAGAAGGGTTACCTTGACATCCAAACTATAACCAAGGAAAGCTGCATCCATTTATAGTTTGGGAAAGCTTGTTGAATATTGAAGAAAAAAACACTTTAGGGGGCTATGCGAATGAGTCCATGTAGATTAGCTTTAAATGGATTGATTTTTCAGTTTTTTCATGGTTTAACTTTACAAAGAGAGAAAGAAAGAAACAGCATTACAGGGGACATCATGAAGCATGTCGGAGAATCCTTGTAAGAATGTTCATGAATTTCCTTTCTAGGGACAAAGGTATATGGTAGGGCTATGCCCTCTCTGTTCACAGAAGACAGAGACACGAGAAAGAAGGAAGATAAGGAATCTTCAGTCGGAGCATAATTTAAAACAACAACAACAACATTGAAGACTTTTAAACTGTTCAGATGTGCCATAATGAGTATAAGTAGACCTGGCAGAAAAAGATTAATTAGTAGGGTACGAGAGAATCACATAAAGGAGCACAATAAATCCTAATCCCTTGTGTAAGGGGAAAGTGCATGTTGATGCATGCATATTCACACTAGCAATGTGTTATGCATGCATACACATATGCAGTAAGAGATTTATTTGTATGTTTCTATCTGTGATATAGCTTTGGTGCTATGTGTGCAAGTTTTGCACTGAATCAGTCTCTTTATCCTGATCCTGGCCACTATGATCAGAGAGGAATTATTGGATGGAGCTATGCAATCAAGACCCAGTTGAACTTTACAAGTGACCAAAAAATGTGGTTAAAAGAACAAGCCAAACCTGAGAGATCCAGGGGCCTCCAATATACATGCACACAACTTCCTGCTATCTTAATATTACCACAGTTTTCCTTCTCTCTGGGAATGCTGTCTGCTATGAGAATAGAATTCTTAAGAAACTGTTTTGCCCAGAACCCCATTCAAAATATGTTTAAATGACACCTAGAGCAATAGCCTTGTAATTATTTTATTGACTATGTGGTAGTGGGGTTACACTGAGTTTGTTGTTTATTTCCACACTTTTCTATGTAAGGAGAGTTTTTTTTTCCTTTCAGGATTGGTAGGGAACACCTGCCACTTCTAGGAATTCCAAACTTTAGAAAAAATATGAGAGAAGCTCTATTTATTTCTTGCTAAAATATACGTGGCATTTATTTTCTCCTGAAATCCTGATAATTCTTTGTGACTACAGTGGAAATGTAAAAATGTCTGTTCACACATTACAGAGCAACATGCTAGGCTTGTGAGCTCCAGGTTGGGGAATCCTGGAGATTTTGGGACTAGGACTTCAAGTGGGTAAGGTTTGCGGAGGGGAGGGGAGGGCATTAATGGGATATAACGCCATACAGCAGGGGTGGGCAAACTGTGGCCCTCCAGATGTCCAGCATTCGCTGGCACGGGCTCATGGGAATTGTAGTCCATGGACATCTGGAGGGCCACAGTTTGCCCACCCCTGCCATAGAGTCTGCCTTCCAAAGTGGCCATTTCCTATAGGTGAACTGATCTCCATTGCTGGGAAATCAGTGGTAATCGCAGGAGATCTCCAGCCACTATCTGGAAGTTAGCAAACCTACAACAATCTTAGATCTTCCACTGAATATTTCTCAGGAAGATGCAGCCTTCCTAGGCCTCTGATAATGTGTCATTTCACATTCCCAATTTCACATTTTTTAAGTGAGCACCTTAAAAAATCCTCCACAATCTGAGAATATAGCAATTTAAATCAGTCAGCAGAAAACAATTTAAACCCTCCCTTTCCATTGCCCTTTTCAGTGGCCTGAGCAGATATCAGAAATGCAGAGATGGTTGTGCATGCCCCCCCCCCCTTAGAGGTGGTGGGTAACTTAGCCATGTGCACACTCTAAACCTCAGTACTCAGCAGAAGCACAGTTCTGGATTGGCATTAGACTGCCAAAGAAGGACAATTATTTATAATATGCAGGCTAGAAAATTAGGCCATTGTACTTCTGCACAGGGGAAAGATTCATAAAAAGTCATACAAAATTATTCTTTTATAACTGACAATGACATCGTTGTAAGGCGGAAACACAACTTTATTTGTCTTACTTAAGATGATATATGGAGCACTTGTCTGTTTATTCTGCCGCAAACAGCTTCTGCCAGATACAGCAGTAATTCCCTTGGGGTGATCCACTGATAGTTATATGTTACTTGAGCAAAATCTCTCCTGTGAGTTCCTACTTACAGGTATCCATTATTTTAAATTCAAGGGATTTTGTTGCTGCTGCTGTTGTTGGCTGGATCTTTTTTGCAAAAAGAAAGACTAATGTTACATATAATATTGCTTTTTAAAATATAAATTGTGTCATAACACGGCAGCACTTCAAATTGCTGCATTTGTGCGACTGAAGCAAAAGATGTGTTGCTAAAGGAGTGGAATGTGTCAATAAATTGGCGTAATAATCCAATCTGGCTCAGGTTAAAGGGACATTTCTTTGTGGGATGCGGCTCAGACCTTAGCAAATAACAGGCTACGTAATTAAGTCGCTGTACCTTAGCATCCCTAGAAGCTTATGGGCAGCTCAGAGGCACAAGAGTGACAATCAGGAGCTAAGCAGAGGAAATGAACAGGCAACATTGCCCACTGACTCTTCATTTTCTGTCTCCCTTGCTTTTCCCTCGCCCTCTCCAAGGGATTAGGAGAACGTGTCCTCTATTCTTCTCACAGTAACACTTGTATAATTCAGAGCTGTATTCTGAGCTGGGGGAGGGACCAATATAATCTTCAGTATTAGCCCACAAATTAAAAAAAATAAGCACACAATATCCCTCCATTTCCTTTCCCATTTGCACAATATTTTAAAGGCAAGAGCTGGAGCACTACTAAGTTATGGAGAAGGAACCAAAACATTGAAGGTAAAATGTGTACAGGGGTGTGTTTTCTCTGCTGCTGAGTAATCACCTTCTGTGCTGTTTAAAGGGGGGGGGAGAATTTAAATGTGGACAATAATTGCCTATCCCAAACACTGTGAGGCACCACTATGCCATTAGGATTTGGGCACAGCCATTCATTGAAGTCACAAGCCAAAATTATGACTATCTTGCCCTCAGTATGTCACTGGAAGCAAAAGATTCCTGTCCACTGACTCAGTAGCTCCTGACAATTACAGTCCAGACTAGCACTGGAGGGGAAATGAAACCAGGTGACAAAATTTTGTTTTTTTGGAGCACATCTATATATAGGTAGTCACCTCATCTGCCAAGTGTCAAGATCCTGATTGGGTGAATTGAAAATACTATATTATCTGCCTGCCTTCAGCCAGTAATGATGAAATCTAATTAACAGGCCTTGTTACTGTGCTTTGAGATCCCTGAATATAAGATGCTGTGGATATGCAAAGCATTATTATTATTCAGAGTTAACAACCAAATTTCAACCACTTGCACTTATCCATCTGAGCAGCCTGCTCTCGAGGGAAGAAAACACATATCTTTGTCAGCAGACAGTCGTCTTAAAGTGGGTTATAAAACCACCTTCTTGATCACCATCTGGAGTCACATTCACAACCAAGGGATACCAGATGTGTATGCATGGAGTGATACAACCCACTTTCTCAATCCATTAGACATAAAAGAGTTACAGCACTGGATCCAAGTTAGTCCAAGATCTTTCCATGTACACTTTGGAGAACTAGGGCTCCAAAGGATCACAAAATACCCTGACAGTTTCATTAAAAAATGGGAAACAATTTTTTTAAAGGACCAATATGCTTATATATTAGGCAGTCTTGCAAATAGTGGTGGGCATCTTTCAGCCAGCTTTCTGTGAAAATGATATTTCGTCACATTTTATCATTTACTCTGTAAAACCAAATGGAGTGGAAAGAAGTTATTGATACCTGCTTAAGAAAGCAAAGGTGACTTGAAAAAATTTAATTAATTAGAGATGTCAATAAAATCACTGTATCCATCACTATACTGCATGCAGCCCATTATTGAAAAGGCTCTTTTTTCTCTTGTGATCAGAAGGCTAACAGTCCATTCTTGAGTTTTATAGATAAATGCATGTGTAAATAGATGTAAATCTTTGGGAGCATGGTGAGACTGAACGAACATGCATAAGATTAGGCTAGATGTGATGAAAAAAGAAGACTAGGGTGGAAGACTATATTTAAAATCACAGTATTCAGAAACCAGTGAGTGAATATTTTAATCTTCTAGGGCATTCTGTTACTGATCTTAAAGTCACTGTTCTTCTACAGAAAAACTTCAAAGGGAAAATCCAGTGGGGAATTGATGAATTAACATTCATCAAGAAGTTTAACACAATTGCTCAGCCAGGTCTTAACAGGGACCTCTCATTTCTATAGGTGATAATATCTTCCACCCTATTCAGGGTTTAACTGCTCCAGCAATTCCTTTGTAACTTCCTGTTGTATCTGCTAACCTAACTTCCTCTGTAATTGATTTTACATTTTGCCTGTCTAATAACATTTGGGTGTGCACTCACATTTTGGAGTTGATTTGTTTTTTTCCTGGCCTCTTGAATATGCTACCCACTATGCAGACACCTTTCTACCATGCATATCATAGAATCATAGAATCATAGAGTTGGAAGGGGCCATACAGGCCATCTAGTCCAACCCCCTGCTCAACGCATCCTAAAGCATCCAAGAAAAGTGGGTATCCAACCTTTGCTTGAAGACTGCCAGTGAGGGGGAGCTCACCACCTCCCTAGGCAGCCTATTCCACTGCTGAACTACTCTAACTGTGAAAAACTTTTTCCTGATATCTAGCCTATATCGTTGTACTTGAAGTTTAAACCCATTACTGCGTGTCCTCTCCTCTGCAGCCAACAGAAACAGCTTCCTGCCCTCCTCCAAGTGAGAACCTTTCAAATACTTAAAGAGGGCTATCATGTCCCCTCTCAACCTCCTTTTCTCCAAGCTGAACATTCCCAAGTCCCTCAACCTATCTTCATAGGGCTTGGTCCCTTGGCCCCAGATCATCTTCGTCGCTCTCCTCTGTACCCTTTCAATTTTATCTACGTCCTTCTTGAAGTGAGGCCTCCAGAACTGCACACAGTACTCCAAGTGTGGTCTGACCAGTGCCGTATACAATGGGACTATGACATCTTGTGATTTTGATGTGATGCCTCTGTTGATACAGCCCAAAATGGCATTCGCCTTTTTTACCGCTGCATCACACTGCCTGCTCATGTTTAGTTTACAATCCACAAGTACCCCAAGGTCTCGTTCACACACAGTGTTACCTAGAAGCGTATCCCCCATCCAGTAGGCATGCTTTTCATTTTTCTGACCCAGATGCAGAACTTTACACTTATCTTTATTAAATTGCATCTTGTTCTCATTTGCCCATTTTTCCATTGTGTTCAGATCTTGTTGAACTCTGTCTCTATCTTCCGGAGTATTTGCCAGTCCTCCCAGTTTGGTGTCATCTGCAAACTTGATGAGTAGTCCCTCCACCCCCTCATCTAGATCATTAATAAATATGTTAAAAAGTACCGGGCCGAGCACCGAGCCCTGAGGTACCCTGCTACTCACCTCTCTCCAGTCTGATGAAACACCATTGACAACAACACTTTGAGTGCGGTTCTCTAACCAATTCCCTATCTAACCAATTCCCCAATTCCCATATAAACTGGCCCTGATAGATTTATAGTCCTCTGCATCTGTGGAAGTGAGCTGTGACTCACAAAAGCTTTTGCTATACATTTTGTTGGTGTTCAAGGTGCCATGGGACTCCTGTTTTATTTGACTACTACAAAATAACATGGTTACCAATCTGAAAACTTGAGTATGTTCGTGTAACCCATAATTCTGCATTTTAAAGATAGTTGGATATCAGTGAAGTAAAATGGACTAAATTAAAGTAAAATGGACTACTGCACTAATCCATTTATATATTTAAAGTTCATCAAAGCAATGGATTTGCTTTCTGCTTCATACCTAATACTTCAAAAAATCCACCTTGGCCAGCAGAAGAACTCCACAGACAGAAGGAAGGAAGTTCCCACACTGAAGACTCAGGTGCGTTTCTTGTGTTAGTACAGGCTACATCTCCAAACAAAATTAGCAGCAACCTACAGCTGGAGTCCTACATCATTAAGGGCTTAGAAGTTCATAACCAGTACCTTGAATTGAATTTGGAAACAGATTGGCAATCTATGCACCTTTTTCCAAATAGGCAACATATGTTCCCAGCACATTCTGGACCAATTGTAGTTTCTGGGTTATCTTCAAGAGTATGTTGCTGTAATCCATCTGTGATGCTAGAGAATCATGTATTGGCATTGACAGACTGGCTGACTCTAGGTAATGAGAGAATTGGCAAATCACATGCAGCTGACAGAAGGTGCTTCGGGCCACCACACCAGCATGCTTTTCTCTGTGTCCTTGAGCACCCTCAAACTCTCAGCCTGCTCTGAAAAAGGCAATGTCACTCCAACTAAGGCAAGTGCATCCAGTCCCTCTATAATATCAGACTTCCTAAACAGCATTGCCTCTATCTTGACTGTTCTCAACTTCAGTTTGTTCTGTCAGGGAGTGAGTTGGTGATGACTTCACATGGATCTGAGTTTATTTTATTCAATAGTTTCCTATCCTGTTTTGTGAAAAGTTTAAATCCAAGTGGTTTTCATGGTTTAAAAAAACCTCACATAGTAGAATTAATAATTTCACATTGATCCCTGTATCAGGGACTTTGTTGCAGCAGTAACACACTTATTGGGGAAGCCCTATCATTTTTACCCAAATTAGATATCAGAATGAGGAATTTAACTAGTGAGAGGGGCAACAATGGGATATCCACCAATGTATACCACAGTTATTCCCTTAGAAATTCATAAAGAAACCAGTCCAGAGAAACTGCTGGTCCTATTGTCCCAAGGATATACATCCTGGCTTTGGGTACGGAGAGAAAGCAAGCAGTTAATCAGCTCTTTGGCATCCCACTAATCTAGCCTGATTCTGCACTTAGTTTTATTTCCTGCTGTCGATCCTGATGAATTCAGATTGATTTGAACCCGAGTCTTTGTGCTTCTCCCCCTCCCCCGACTTGAAACAGAAACCCATCTGCACGTGAACACAAGGCTGCTCTTCCTAAAGGAGTGAGTGAGCGGACGGCTGGGCAGGCGGGAGAGCCGAGCCAAGCCGAGCCAGCAGCAGCCTCTCACAGAATGAGGCAAATCTCTGCTGCGAGAAGTGTGGATTCTGGAGCACAGTCACCTTAAACCTTTTAAAAACTAAAGCTTCGGAGGAAAATCTTGCAACCCCAAACTAGGAAGTCTTAGAACTGGTGCCCAGCCAATCAGGGACAGGCTGCTTCTCTACCATAGTAGGGAGGACATTATTCCAGGAAAACACAGATCTGCACTTTAATACTTGGAGCCCTCAAAGCAGCTTGGTCAATAATACCACGTTTTCTCCACTCCTGGATATCGCAGGGGGAAAGTAGGGTTACTGTGGCTCAATCAGATTGGTTGCAGATGGGAAATTTAAATTGCCCAACATCAAAATCGCATTCAGTGTAGATGGCAGGGATTTAATTGACCTGGGATTGGAATAAAAGCTCCATGCAGATTCAGCCCTAATCTAAGAAGAAGAAGACGAGTTGGTTCCTATATGCTGCTTTTCTCTACCAGAAGGAGGCTCAAAGTGGCTTACAGTTGTCTTCCCATTCTTCTCCCCACAACAGACACCCTGTGAGGTGGGTGAGGCTGAGAGAGCCCTGACATCACTGCTCGGTCAGAACAGTTTTATCAGCGCTGTGGCGAACCCAAGGTCACCCAGCTGGTTGCATGTGGGGGAGCGCAGAATCGAACCTGCCATGCCAAATTAGAAGTCCACACTCCTAACCACTACATCAAACTGGCTCTCCAGAGTCCAGGAAAGGCTTGGAAACTTGGTATCTGGCTGGTGACTATGATGGCTACTTGAGAGCAGACTGTGTACCTTTTGCATATAGATCCAATAGCCATGTATTCTACCATTTCATTGCAAAGTGAGATTTAGAGATGTTTATAGCCGCCTATTAACTGCCCCTTAAGAGTATGGAGGGGTCTAGTAGTAACATAGTGAGGGGTCACTGTTCTTGCCAACATCACCAGGTGATTCTGGGTGAGGAGAAGAAGGTACTGGAAGTCAGGCAGTAATGGGGGGGGGCTCTTATGCTCCCTATGGTCATTGGGAACACAGCAGGGCTGAACTTGAAATGAATTTGCTAATAAAACAATATATTTTTGGATTTTTATAATGATTTCACCTTAGCCCTCTGCAAACTGAGTTGGATGGAGAGGACTCAACCATGACTGTCATTTATGTTCAATCAGCCCGTCATGGCTGTCACCAGAATGAAACATGAACAAAAGGAAGCTTCCTCAGCAAAGATAAGAGCTGATGTACCTTCAAGCAGCCAAGAGCATCTATTCTACATTTAAAGCCCTACTTAGGTCATCAGTATTTGACCCAGCAGATAAATTTATTAGCAACTGCAGTAAGGTCAAGCCAAGAAGCAGCTGCCTAAAATCCATGTAACATTACACAGTATATGTGTTCCTCATTTTGGAAAAGTTTGTGTTTTTATGCTGTCATGTACAAACAACTGCAAAAATGGGTCAGAGTGTATTTCCCAGGAATGCATGTCACTCAGATGTGCTACCAGTCAGTGAGTCAAACTGGGAATGGGTGGGCTTCCACAGGACCGACATACCCACTTTCATACATGGTATTAGCTTATCATGGGTTTCTGGGTTAGGTAGTTTATGGAGTGGTCTCTCAGTGGGCAGGTATAGATAACTGGACTGGGTAGTGATTCAATGGCCAGCAGCAAGTTGCCCCCTAATAGGATGCTAGAGCCCGAGTGAATCCACTTGTTCTCGCTCTTGGTTTTCCCCTTCTTCTCCCAGACAGGCCAACAGTAGTTTGGGTTTATCAACAAGGTTTGTGTCTGGCCAGGTAGCAAAATGACCACAGAACCCCCTAAAAACTACTTGGGGCAAGAGAGAACAAGTCACCAGTGTTTGTGGGGGTTGGTTATCCAAAAACCCACACAGTTGCAACCTGAAATGCAAACTCCACACCAGTGCATAACTCCACACAATGCCCAAAGGCTAGAAGTTTGGTTCCAAAGTCCCCCCCCCCCCGCCCTCTCTCTCTGTGTACATTTCCTCATTATTTTTCTCTGTGGCTGTGATTTCTCACAGCTGCTCACTGACAGTATATAAAATGCATGAAGTCCCTCTAACAAACACTACATTGAAACAGTTTCTGAAGTTGGGGAGAAAAAAGTAACAGGAAATTCACACTTTGAGGCCTTTGAGGATGAAACATGACACATGTCCACCAACACTTTGGCAGACTGGGGGTGGGGGTATTATTATAAAAGTAAATAAAGGTCACACCATGGTGCCTAGTTGTTCGAAGACATGCCTTTTGCCATTAAGTTGTCATTTCCTTAATTTTTTACTCCTTAACTTCAGAATTCTCTTATGACTTTGGTGGGACAAATTTGCCTTCTTGCATTTTACAAAGCAATGGATGAAGTGTCTACATTTACAGACTAAAATTTTATGTGCTCCTTGACATTTTATAGACTGCCTAAAATGAAGCAATACTTTTCCAGCGGTGAGACAATTAAAATGAAGCTGCAGAGAAAGTTTTGCTGTTTTGGTTTTTTTTAATTATTGCCTTTCTCCCCAATGGGGACCCAAAGCAGCTTAGAGCATTCTCCTGTCCTCCATAATGTCACAACAACCCTGTGAAGTGGTACCTGATTAGCCCAAGGTTACTCAACGAGCTTCCATGAAAAGTGGGGATCTCTGAGATTGAACCTGGGCCTCTGAGATCTTAGTCCAACATTTTAACAACTACACACACTGCTGTTATGTGGTGTTATGTAGGGTTATGTGGTTAGAGACTGAGCAAGCCCATTGTTAAACATTTTAATGAAATTAGAGGCTTATGCTCTCCCCTTGTGTACTTCTTGGAGAACAAGTAGAGGCAGTATCTGCTGTGGAATCCTACCTGAAGCAAGAATGATAGAGTTGGAAGGAACCTCCAAGGTCATCTAGTCCAACCCCTTCACAGTGCAGAAACGCAAGGTGTGGCATCACTTGCTTCTCTGACATGGCTCTGTGGAAGTTCCTGTTAGACAAAGTGAGATAAAAAAAATAATGGACAAGCCATAGTTAATCATGCTGTTAAGCTCCTTGGGCCACAATGGAATTATTGAAACTTAAGCAGCTGCTCAGGTGGGAGGCGTGGGGACAGGGACAAGGGGAGCTGTGGCATCCTACGTAACTGCTAGGCATCTATTTAGTGATCATATGTATGATATAGTCATGAGATCCTCAGATTGTCTGGCAGCCGAAAAAACATTTGGATGTGTTTGCCATTACCTGCCCCATGTCAGGACCCTGGTATTCCTTGGAGGTTGCCCTTGCAAGTGCTAGCCAGGGCTGACCCTGCTTTGTTTTGGAGATTTGATAGGACTGGACTTCCCTTGGTTATCCAGGCTGGGATACTAGGGAAAGCCTGGACATGAAAAAGGGTAGCTCTAAGAATCATCAAAAATTCTATGGTAAAACAGAAGAGTTTCCCATGATTCTTAGAGCTACCCTACATTGATTCTATGTTTTCCCTCTGGACATGACATATTGATACACATGACACCAAGGTCTTCCAAGTGCTCAGGCTAAGATCCTAAGTTTGTTGTTATTTCTTAGCCTTTTACCTCTAATCTCAGAATTATTATGGTTCATCATCCTTTGCTGCTTTAAACAATTAAAATATTAGGAAGAGGTCTCTTGGATTCTCTGGGTCAAATATTCAGGGACAGGAAGATACAGGAAGCTAAAGTGCTATGGATCATTATGTGATCCTACTCATTCACCAGACCAAAGGAGACAGGAGTATTGGCACTGTGATACCACCAAAGTCCAAATCCAAAGAAGTACCATCAAGTGACATTTTAATATGTTTAAACTGTTACTGCCTTCTTATCTCCTACACACAGCAGGAGGACAGAATAATTCTGTGGTATGGCTTGCTTGAAAACAGCAGTAGATGAGCAGGCAAATCCCGTAATTGTGCTAGGCATCTTGGGAGTAGATAAGTTGGATATCAACAGCTGAACATACCTGATAGCAAAAGGGCTACCATTTATCTTGAATTGAGTGCTGCAAGGATACCTTTACCTATCTCTGGTTTATGGACAGACCACTTGCATTTTGTTACTGTCACTTCATTTGCTTTTCTGCTGATAAAGGCACTGGCTACCAGGTCTTGCTTTCCTGAGCATGTAAGTTCATTGCTTGATTCCTTTTGTCCAGTATGCCTATGAACTCATGCTACATGTAACAAGCACAACACACCACTCCCTGAGTACCTTTAGGGAAAAGAACTCCAGATGCAGCTATGAACGCATGAAGCTGCCTTATCCTGAATCCAGCTAAAGCACATTGAAATTGCATTATGCAACACGTGCTAGTCAGACTGGCAGGGGTTCTCCAGGGTATCAGGTTGGGGACATATATCAATCATTACCTGATCCTTTCAGCTGGAGATGTTGAGGACTGAACCTGGACCTCCTGCATGCCAAATAGATGCTCTACCACAGGCTTTCTCAACCAGGGTTTTGTGAAACCGTGGGGTTTCTTGACAGCTCTGGAAGGGTTTCCTGAATAAATGGGAGTTAATTAATTTTAATGTATTTTTTAAAATTGTTAAACATTTATTGAGTGATATGGCCATATATGATCATGTTGATTCTCCCCCTTCCCAAAATGACCAATGATGGGCCTGGAGTGAGTGAGAAGGGGAGGAGCCCTGGGTGACTATTTACACAGCTATGCTTCCCAACCATATTCTGCACAATTATGCCATGTCTGGGGTTTCTCTGAAAAATATTTCAGAGGTTTTTCAACAGTAAAAAAGTTGAGAAAGGCTGTTCTACCATGATACACTGTACATGTGGGGTTTCATTTGTTCTGAGGTTTAAATCAGTACCCCAGACCACTGGGTCATAGTATACAACAATCACTGGGTGTGGAGGAAATAATTTAATCTAATCTAATTTAATCTCTGGGTCTAAACATTAAAAGATGTGGTGCTGAAAAAAAAGGGAATTACCTCTTTCTTCATCTTACCTTCCTATAGCCAGCATGGTCTGAGGTCTTATCCAGTATCACAGAGAGAGAGAGAGAGAGAGAGAGAGAGAGAGAGAGAGAGAGAGAGAGAGAGAGAGAGAGAGAGAGAGCTCTCTTTATGTGTTCAATAAGGTGCAGGGAAGGAGAGTGGGAGAGAGTGTGATGGCCCTGTATAAAGGAAGTAGCTGCATGAACTCTTGTTCCTCAATACTGGTTTGGAAGGTTGCTAATCATGGGGAAGGTTTGTATGGCTACTTCCTCCATGTGTTCCCTGCTGCAGATGAACAGGTGATTGGGTAGACACAGGGGGTGGGGCCAACCTGCTTGCTCCCATTCTCCCTGCCCATGTTTTCCATGAACCTTTAGGACTGTTGTCTGTCTCAGCTGCTTTTAACCATGGATAGAAACACGCCTAGAGAAATATCAACAATCTCAGATATGCAGATGATACCACTCTAATGGCAGAAAGTAAAGAGGAACTAAAGATCCTGTTGATGCGGGTGAAGGAGGAGAGTGCAAAAGTTGGCTTGAAACTCAACATCAAGAAAACAAAGATCATGGCATCCGGCCCTCTCAGTTCCTGGCAAATAGATGGGGAAGAAATGGAGATAGTGACAGATCTTATTTTCCTGGGCTTCAAGATCACTGCAGATGGGGACTGCAGCAAAGAAATTAAAACACGCTTGCTCCTGGGGAGGAAAGCTATGGCAAATCTAGACAGCATCCTAAAAAGCAGAGAACAAAAGTTCCAACAAAAGTGCGTTTAGTCAAGGCTAAGGTATTCCCAGTTGCAATGTATGGCTGCAAAAGTTGGACCATAAGGAAGGCCGAGCGTCAAAGAATTGAGGCTTTTGAACTCTGGTGCTGGAGAAGACTGTTGCAAGTCCCTTTGGACTGCAAGGCGAACAAACTGGTCAGTCCTAGAGGAGATCAGCCCTGACTGCTCCTTAGAAGGCCAGATCCTGAAGATGAAACTCAAATACTTTGGCCACCTCATGAGAAGGAAGGACTCCCTGGAGAAGAGCCTAATGTTGGGAGTGATTGAGGGCAAAAGAAGAAGGGGACGACAGAGAATGAGGTGGCTGGATGGAGTCACTGAAGCAGTTGGTGTGAACTTAAATGGACTCCGGGGAATGGTAGAGGACAGGAAGGCCTGGAGGATCATTGTCCATGGGGTCGCGATGGGTCGGACACGACTTCGCACCTAACAACAACAAAAGAAACATTTGTCTTGCAGTCTTGAGCAAAGTGACTCCTTTCTAAGGCTATAACTTCAGTAGACTTAAAAGGTAAAGGTATCCCCTGTGCAAGCACCGGGTCATGTCTGACCCTTGGGGTGACGCCCTCCAGCGTTTTCATTGCAGACTCAGTACGGGGTGGTTTGCCAGTGCCTTCCCCAGTCATTACCGTTTACCCCCCAGCAGCAAGCTGGGTTCTCATTTTACCGACCTCGGAAGGATGGAAGGCTGAGTTGACCTTGAGCCGGCTGCTGGGATCGAACTCCCAGCCTCATGGGCAGAGCTTTCAGGAGAGTGTAATTCTGTTTAGGATTGTACTGTGATTCATGCAAAGGATGTGCTCTCCCACTGAGCCACAGCCTCTTCAAAGGCCACAAAAGAGGGAAGGATTCTGCTCCCCTCACCCATGTGCCCCTTTTAAAATTAGACCTCCCCTGGCCACACTTTGTATGCAAACAGAGCAGACACAGAGGCAAAATTATCTGTGCTGTTAGCAGACAAACTGAAATGAGGCCAGGCTGCAAACGACGGTGGTAGGCAGGGAAACAGCGCAAGAAAGAACTAGCTGTAAGGGCTTTCAAAGAAGGGATCTCCAAAGGCTCTCCCACCATTGAATTGTGTTTGAAATAAGAGTATTGTGTCCTAACTGTGCTCTCGACATTAACAACTCATTCCCAACTCTTGGCACTTTTATGGTGAATCTTGTGAATTTAGAGTTTCTTAAACCTTCAAACCACATGATTTGCTATAAATCACAAGCATCTTCTTTCTCAGTAGGGAGAAGCTTGGAAATGTGACTGCCGTCTATTCGAGATGTTGACAAAAGACCCAAATAACAAAGGACCACATTTTATTTGTGTGGAAGCCCTTGACTTTAAAGCTAGTAAGAAAATCTTCAGGCAAGCCCACATGGATTGATGAAATATGCTTCCTTAACCATCGTTCAGATTTTAGGACAGTGGCCACAATCTTTCTAAGGGGAAGCACTCCCCCCCCCTCCACCCTCATAAATTTCAGTGAGAGGACAGATAAGCGTTGAAATGCAGAGGATACCCGTTATTAGTTTTGGGTAAGAGTTTTTGATTATGATAGGTATGGATGGACATCAATGAAGAAGGTAATGTTCTATAATTAGTATTTATTAGGGCAGCCTGGCTATTATAGACCTAGCTGATTAATCATCTCATTTTAAATATATTAATTGGCTATCTTTATACAAATTTACATACTGCTCAAACATGCATATTATGGACGTATACTTTTTAAAAGTCATTGAAAGAAATGTGAAAATGTGAGAACCTGTGATTCAAGAAACACATGAAGAGTTGGAAAGAAGTGCCCTTTTACATTTTCCCCTATTACAACACAATAAAATCAAAACAAGTTAAAAAATAAAGTGTGTCCTTTTATTTCAGTCTCACCAATTAAAATTGTCCTACCAATTAATCAACTAAAGTTTGATTAATCTACTAATTAAATTGATTAAAGTTTGCATCTCTGAGTATTATGTGATCAGTTATCATGCATCATTGCTTTCTATTATGTCAGATAATTACCGAATAATGGCACCCATTGTTTAATATATCAGTTGTGGATTCTAAGTCTGAGTTTACATAGTTGGGAAATGGAGCACTGGGGAAAAAACATACAGAAAAACAAAATCCAATTTGTCACTTCCAAATAAGCCCCCCTCCCCTCCCAGGCCACTGCTAGGTTCTTCTAGAGTAGGGGTTCCCAAAGTGGATGGTATGTCCCCTCTTGGGGGGGGGGAAGGATGCAGGGAGACAGTGAGGAATTTGGGGGCAGTAGGGCGGCAGCAGTCCTGCTGTAACTGAATTTTCCTAGTGAGAGACACTCCAAGGTGGCTTGCCATTGCTTGCCTTTGGGTAGTCTCCTTTGGACTTCCTTGGTGGTCTCAGATCCCAGTGCTGATCAGGGCCAACCCTGCTTAGAAACTGACAGCTTTAGAAGATGGACCGGATGGGATCATGTTCCTGCTGAACTCCTTCCCCTCCTCAGACTCTGTCCTGCCTAGGCTCCACCCCAGATCTACAGGAATTTCCTAACCCAGAATTGGCAATCCAGAAAGAAGCATCCACAACTTTACAAATACGCTTTTTTTCCAGACTAAAATATGACAGCTGCACAATGACCCAAAATGAAGTGTATACGATATAGTATATTTTGAATTTGCAGTAGACCTAACCATGAAAGAAGTATGTGTTTGTATGTGTGTGTCTGGGGGAAAATAGGGATGTGGCCTGGGAGCCAAGGTGGTGCACTGCAAAAAAGTTTGGGAATCACTGTTCTAAAGTGTCATTCATTTCCAAAGGGTTACACTATTGGCCTGCTTTGATGTGTACAAGTCCTACTGAAAGCATTGGGACTAAGATCCAAACTAGGTCCTACATTTCCCCATTAAACTAGATCAGCAACTTTTTTCTGCAACCCAGGAAGCATTTTTGTATGTGAAGCATGGTTTCTTTCCCAATTAGATATGTCCACCCCAAAATGTAGACATGTAATATAAACTCCCCAAGAAACTGGAGCCAACACCCTCAAAGCTTGGTCAGTCATGAACCCTCCACATGAATCCTCCACAGATTCACCAATCACTTGTCAATGATCAAAATCCCTAAATCAGCCTTTTCTTCCACCACTCCTGTGTGATTCATCCACACCAGTCCACTCTCCTCCAAATCTGAAGTCTGTTCCCACTGACCACTCCTTTGCTTGCACTTCAATCCCACTTAGAGGCCTGACGTTCTATAATGACACATACATCACATGGTGCTGGGAGAGGCCCAGGTTCATCAGCCCCACTCTGCCATGGAAGCCGCTAGTTGACTTTGGGCCAGTCACTCTCTCAGCCTAATGTACCCTGCATAGTTGTTGCTATGACAAAAGCACAGATGGAGGGGGGCAATACTAGTATATTAATTTGAGTCCTTATTTTGGTGAGAAAAGCATGGTAGGTCCCTAGAAAATAAAAATGATGCAAGACTCCTGTTTTTTATCCAACAGTCTCCAACTACATTCCTGGTCTTGCATTCCAACCCTCAACACAGACTCCTCCCAACTGCTATATTCCTCCTCCACCCCCATGGCTTTCCAAGAACAGTTCCTACCACACGCCCCATGGTATGCACTTCAACCCTTCCCTTCCATGTCCCTCCTTCCCTTCCTTTATGTCCCTCCTCCCAGGTACACTCTGACATTCTCATTCTTAAAGGTAAAAGGTACAAGTATCCCCTGTGCAAGCACTGGGTCATGTCTGACCCTTGGGGTGACGCCCTCCAGCGTTTTCATGGCAGACTCAGTACAGGGTGGCCTTGCCAGTGCCTTCCCCAGTCATTACCGTTTTGCTTACACACATTCTTACACTTCCCCTAATGCCCGTTCCCATCAGCAGCTCCCCTCAACACCATCTTCACACATAATGGCTTTCTCCCTTCTTTCTTTCTTCCTCTTTCCTTCCTCCTTCCTCCTGAAGTGCTGCTTATCAGGCATTGTAGCAGAGAAAAAATGAGAAAGGTGGACAGCTGAGGAGAAGAAGAAGAAGGCGACAGCGACAAGGGTGAAGGGGACGGCTTTTGCTGCTGAAGCAAGGGAGTGCAGTGTACAGATGCCCTGACAGGGAGGCAGAGGCTTCTGCTTCTGACAGGCAGAGGAGAGGAGGCAGTAGCCACTTGTGTGGGGTGGAAGAGGAGAAAAGGGGGACGGACCCTCTTGTCAGCCGTCCTGACATGGGTCTTTTCACTGCTCTTGCTGCCACTGCCACCACTTTCCCCTTCTTTGCTTATGGGCCAGGTAAGAGACCTGGGATGGTTAGTTGTAGCCCTGGGCAGTCTGCTTGAAACCCCTGCATGTGTCAGAAAACAATAAGGAACAAAAGGAATCTGCAGGTGACTAATAACAAAAGATTCAATTCAGTGTGCGAGTTTCTCATTAACAAGGTTGAGTACCAGTGGAAAAGCACAAGACAATTTCTATCAGAATATTTTCATTACGTAGGGCTGTTATACACCTTTCATAACTTTCAGGCCTTATGTGAATCTATTCTTGATTGACGTGAGGCGTAAGAGATTGGAGAAATCAACCTGACTGCCTTTGTGGAAGTTATATATCCTGCCATATCTTGCGCTGCTGATTTCACTTTTGCTAAAAGCTGATACAAGGCAATTGTAGCACAGTAGGTAACAGCCTTCATCTTGGCACCAGCTATCAGCATCAAATGTTTCTCTCTGTCCCTTGCTAGTTGTACCACTTCGTTCGTTCCAGAAGAATTACCCTCCCTCTTGCTAGGGTTCTACGCTGTTCCATATGGGCTACCTAACAAAGATCACAAAATGTTGTGCTCAGCATTAAAACAGCAGTTCACTCTGCTATTGCCTGACCTTTGCAACCCCAATCAGAAATGAAGTGTTATGCTGTGAACAACACTGCTGGCTAAAAAGCTATACTAAAGGTATTTTGTTCTTCATTTCAAAAACCCTTCCTTAACAGTATGCCTGGTGTTAGAGATGAGGGCAGAGTTGTTTTGCAGACTAAATACCCCTTAACCACTTGCTAAAGTCTGGGGCTGTAGCAGATGGAGGTGTAGGGAGGCCTCATATAAGGCACCTTTGAGACCAGGTACAAGGCCCAAGTAACTAGGGTTTTCGAGGCAAGAGATGTCCAGAGGTGGTCTACCATTGCTTGCCTCTGCATCACAACCCTGGTATTCCTTAGAGCAGGGATAGTCAACCTGTGGTCCTCCAGATGTCCATGGACTAAAATTCCCATGAGCCCCTGCCAACAAATGCTGGCAGGGGCTCATGGGAATTGTAGTCCATGGACATCTGGAGGACCATAGGTTGACTACCCCTGCTTTAAAGGTCTCGCGTCCAAAGACAGGACTGGCTCTTCTTAGCTTCTAAGATCTGATGAGCTTGAGCTATCCTGGGCTATCCAGGGAAGGACCTTAGTAACTATGAGTCCTTGTAAGTGTCAGACAATATCTCAGTCCTGGACGTTAAGAATGATGAGGTTGTCTCGATCAGCCAGTTCTAGAATGGAAAGGATAGAAAGAAGAGGACATGAGGTTGGATCCCAGGAATCTGTTTTGCTAAATGGCTTCCTTCAGTCAAGACTCCTTTCCTTGCAGGAGGGTGTTCCACCAGTACCATGGAAAGGCTCCTTATATGCTTGAGGGAAGTGCCTCAGCTAATGGAATGGATTGGGGGATACAGCCCTTGGTGCTTCTCTGGAAAATCCAGGCTAACATAACAGGGTCATAGAACTTCTTGAGTGCAGGTATGATAGAAACAAAGACAGCAATGACAACACCAGATTACTTTGGTTGCGAGTTTGTTTGCTGGTTTGGTTTTCCATCTGGTTTATTACCAACTCCTTATTTGTAAAAAACAAAAACAAAACAAAAAACCCAAAAACTCAAAAAAAGGTTCAGGTTCCTTTTCAAACTTAATTATATGAAGCTCCTAGATAAACAATCATTGTTAAGGAGAGGGATACTTCTTGCCAAAGCACCATGCATGCCAGCTGCCTCTGTGCTAGTAATACAAAATGACAACAATGAATAATCATTAATATTAAAATAATGCAATTAGCTGAAGTGTGGGAAGACCCATAGAAGAAGTAGCTTGAGACGGTTTGACACAGAAAGATAAGGATGAACTAATTCTGCTTACGGTTATTTATCATTTGCACAGCACCCAGGTGTGGAATCTTCTGCCCACTTGCACACCATGTCAGCATTTTAGATGAGCTCTACTTATGACAAACTGGATGTTGTAGTGTTAGGTTGCATCAGTTAGGTAGCGTTGTAGTGTTAGGTTGCATCAGTTTACTAGGTGTATTGGGTCTAGGTGATGGCATGGCCCCTTTGGGAGGCCAATGGTGCATCATCTCTGTACCTGCCAAGAACTGTGCCTAGGGGAAGCTGGGGGAAGGAAAGAGGAGGCAGAGAGGCAAGGCTGCTGGTGTGGTAACAGAGAAAGCAACCCTTTTTCTTACCTGACTTTCCTGACCTATGATCAGGTTCTTCTGTCAAATGAAGGTGAAAGCTTCTGGCTTTCCAGGTCAGTGTGAGACAGTTTGAAAGAAAAGCAGAGACTGTAGTGACCCTTTAGCCTTTAGCAAGTGTCTTTGGTCATATGGGAGTTCTTGAGTCAGACTACAGCTGAAGCCCATAAAGCATGCTTAAGGTTGTGGTTCACCTGTCTGTGGAATGTGGGTATACTTCACTCCCACAAAGCTTGATTTTCTGTTTGCTAACAGTCATATACAAATACAGATAGAACAAAACCAGAGTCCAGTGGTACCTTTAAGACCAACAAAGATTTATTCAAGGTGTGAGCTTTTGAGTACAAGCAGTCTTCCTCAGACTCAAAAGCTCACACCTTGAATAAATCTTTGTTGGTCTTAAAGGTGAAACTGGGCTCTGAACTGGCCAGGCTAACAAGGTAAACCATTTCCTAACAACCTAAGCACTCTTTTATGAGAAGGAACAGCCACAATGTAGTAAGTTGCAAGAAATGTAAGGGTGCATGATGAAGAAAGCAACAAAGCAACTGGAAGGAACTTGGGAGCTGTGGATGGTCCTTTCTTCTCTGCTTGCCCTCTGATCAGACTGTTCCGTGTGACCAGGGGAATGGTGTCTCAGTGTGTCTCAGTAACTGTAGATGGGCTTGGACCATCAGGGAATGATTTTGTTCAAGTGCCCATTCAGAAGATGTGAGCTGGAGGAAAGAAGAAGCAAATGAATTTCATGTGTGAGAAGAAGATTTTCACATTAGTGTTCTAAACCAGATGTTATTTGTTGTTGGCCTGCTTTTGAGTAAAGTGATACAGGGATGGGGGTTTCGTACAGTGAATATCCTTCTGTTAATGGCTGTCTCTGAAGTGCAATGGTAATTTCTAACAGTGCTGCTTCCTCCTCCACACACACACACACACACAAACACCCTTTCTTGCAATACAATCTTCTTCCTCAGAGTTTTTTCATGGAAGTTCTAAGTTGAGCACTATAGTACACTCTAATGGAGTCAAGACTGAAGTACTATGTTGATTTAGCACTACAGTGCTCAATTTAGAATGTTAGAATGAGAGCCAGCTTGGTGTAGTGGTTAGGAGTGTGGACTTCTAATCTGGCAAACCAGGTTTGATTCTCCACTCCCCCACATGCAGCCAGCTGGGTGACCTTGGGCTTGCCACAGCACTGATAAAGCTGTTTTTTGACCGAGCAATAATATCAGGGCTCTCTCAGCCTCACCCACCTCACAGGGTGTCTGTTGTGGAGAGAGGAAAGGGAAGGCCGCTTTGAGACTCCTTTGGGTAGAGAAAAGCGACATATATGAAATAACTCTTCGTCTTCGTCTTCGTCTTCGTTCGTCTTCGTCTTCGTCTTCTTCATAAAAGTCAGGGGAAGAAGGGCGGGGAGTGGCATTGTTTGAAAGCACTAGGAACATTTTTAACCACAGTGATTTAGAAGTGCCATGAAGGAGTAGAAAAGTGAAGAAAACAGTTTCTTTTAAAAGTTTCTCAACCATGCTTTGCTAATCAGATAAAAGGGAGCCTATAAGAACAACTAAATAAATTCTGCTAGCAACCAGTTACTAAAGCAGGTCCGTCTGAAATGACAGGGGAAGGGGAAATATTCCTGGAGGTTCAGAGGATGGCCTTAAAATGGTACAATGCCTCAGAGCCCAGCCTCCAAAGTAGCCATTTTTCTCTGCCGAGCTGATCATTATAATAGTAGAGATGATGGTAGAGGATTGCAGGCTGAGGTTGGGGTGGAATGGTGCAGGTGTGTCCCACTTGGGCTATGGGCTTTGGCCAGCCCTTCCCAGCAACAGATTGTATTTTGGGGTACAGACAGACTAGCATGATTCCTGCAAATCTGGAAAGTGCAGGAAGATCTAAATAAAGAATATTTACAGCCTGAAACTGTAAATGGTGAACATGTAAATGGCTGGAGAGACATAAGAACTGAAGTTACTTTTCTCAAGCTTGGCCTGGTAAATAAAAAACAGTATTTGCCAGGAAGCTCCTACAAAATCAAAGGCATAAGTGGCCCAGAATTTCAAGTGGAGTTAGCTTTACAAGAATGTAGACAGTGAGAATTTGGGGGGTAACTAGGTGATCCATTTTTATCAAGCAACGATTTGGCTGCAGCTGCCAGCAGTAGGCCTTAGACTTCAGAAGGGCAGACATCACCAGCTAAGCAACTGTGCTAGCCAAGGGTGTCTGTGGACATGTGCATTCCTTTTGAAGAGGTGAGTGTGAGGGGAGAAAGCTTTCCCTTCGGCCTATCTTCCTGGAGATGAGCTGTACTTCCAGGGGATCCTCAGACCCCCACTTGGAGGCTGGCCTGCCTAAACCTCAGTGGGGTACAATGCTACAGAGTCACCTCTCCAAAGCAGCCATTTTTGCCTGGGGAGCTGAACTTTATAGTCTAGTCTAGAAATGGCTCTTGTGGTGCAGAGTGGTAAGTGGCAGAAATGCTGTCTGAAGCTGTCTGTCCATGAGGTTGGGAGTTCGATCCTAGCAGCCGGCTCAAGGTTGACTCAGGAGGGGCATGGGAGGGAAGGGTTGAAGTGCATACCATGGGGCGTGTGGTAGGAACTGTTCTTGGAAAGCCATGGGGGTGGAGGAGGAATATAGCTGTTGGGAGGAGTCTGTGTTGAGGGTTGGAGTGCAAGACCAGGAATGTAGTTGGAGACTGTTGGATAAAAAACAGGAGTCTTGCATAATTTTTATTTTCTAGGGACCTACCATGCTTTTCTCACCAAAATAAGGACTCAAATTAATATACAAGTATTGCCCCCCCCCCATCTGTGCCAGTTTGGTATAGTGGTTAGGAGTGCGGACTTCTAATCTGGCATGCCGGGTTCGAGTCTGCACTCCCCCACATGCAGCCAGCTAGGTGACCTTGGGCTCACCATGGTGCTGATAAAACTGTTCTGACTGAGCAGGAATATCAGGGCTCTCTCAGCCTCACCCACCCCACAGGGTATCTGTTGTGGGGAGAGGAATGGGAAGGCGACTGTAAGCTGCTTTGAGCCTCCTTCGGGTAGGGAAAAGCGGCATATAAGAACCAACTCTTCTTCTTCTTCTTCTTCTTCTTCTTCTTCTTCTTCTTCTTCTTCTTCTTCTTCTTCTTCTTCTTCTTCTTCTTCTTCTTCTTCTGTCATGGCAACAACTATGCAGGGTACATTAGGCTGAGAGAGGGACTGGCCCAAAGTCAACTAGCGGCTTCCATGGCAGAGTGGGGCTGATGAACCTGGGCCTCTCCCAGCACCATGTGATGTATGTGTCATTATAGAAGGTCAGGCCTCTAAGTGGGATTGAAGTGCAAGCAAAGGAGTGGTCAGTGGGAACAGACTTCAGATTTGGAGGAGAGTGGACTGGTGTGGATGAATCACACAGGAGTGGTGGAAGAAAAGCCTGATTTAGGGGTTTTGATCATTGACAAGTGATTGGTGAATCTGTGGAGGATTCATGTGGAGGGTTCATGACTGACCAAGCTTTGAGGGTGTTGGCTCCAGTTTCTTGGGGAGTTCATATTACATGTCTACATTTTGGGGTGGACCTATCTAATTGGGAAAGAAACCATGCTTCACATACAAAAATGCTTCCTGGGTTGCAGAAGAAATGTAGGACCTAGTTTGGATCTTAGTCCCAATGCTTTCAGTAGGACTTGTACACATCAAAGCAGGCCAATAGTGTAACCCTTTGGAAATGAATGACACTTTAGAACAGTGATTCCCAAACTTTTTTGCAGTGTACCACCTTGGCTCCCAGGCCACATCCCTATTTTCCCCCAGACACACACATACAAACACATACCTCTTTCATGGTTAGGTCTACTGCAATTTCAAAATATACTATATTGTATACACTTCATTTTGGGTCATTGTGCAACTGTCATATTTTAGTCTGAAAAAAAAGCATATTTGTAAAGTTGTGGATGCTTCTTTCTGGTTTGCCAACTCTGGGTTAGGAAATTCCTGTAGATCTGGGGTGGAGCCTAGGCAGGACAGAGTATGAGGAGGGGAAGGAGTTCAGCAGGAACACGATCCCATCCGGCCCATCTTCTAAAGCTGTCAGTTTCTTCAGGAAGCTAAGCAGGGTTGGCCCTGATCAGCACTGGGATCTGAGACCACCAAGGAAGTCCAAAGGAGACTACCCAAAGGCAAGCAATGGCAAGCCACCTTGGAGTGTCTCTCACTAGGAAAATTCAGTTACAGAAGGACTGCTGCCGCCCTACTTCCCCAAAATTCCTCACTGTCTCCCTGCATCCTCCCCCCCCCAAGAGGGGACATACCATCCACTTTGGGAACCCCTACTCTAGAAGAAAGAGCCTCTTGTGGCGCAGAGTGGTAAGGCAGCCGTCTGAAAGCTTTGCCCATGAGGTTGGGAGTTCGATCCTAGCAGCCGGCTCAAGGTTGACTCAGCCTTCCATCCTTCCGAGGTCGGTAAAATAAGTACCCAGCTTGCTGGGGGGTAAACGGTAATGATTGGGGAAGGCATTGGCAAGGCCACCCTGTATTGAGTCTGCCATGAAAATGCTGGAGGGCATCACCCCAAGGGTCAGACATGATACCTTGCACAGGGGATACCTTTACCTTTAGAAATACCTAGTCTAGAAATGAGCAGCAATCCCAAATAGGGTTGGGTGCTTCAGTGGCCGTTCACGCCCGAAGCAGCTAGCACTGCGCCACAGGGTGGGGGAGGGGAGGTGCGGGTCTCAGTGCACCGGCGGGCACGTACACGCAGGAGCAGAGCTCTGCGCCTGCATGTTTGCACCTGCCAGTGCCCCTCCCACCCCACAGCATGGCACTGACTGTTTCGGGAGTGCCCAAGCCTAATTCCAAGAGATCTCCAGGCCCAATCTGGAGGTTGTCTGACCCTGATCTGGAAATATTCCTTGAGGTTTGGAAGTGGGGCCTCAAAGTGTATAATACTGCTGTAGCCACCTAACCAACCACAAACACCCCTGATCTATTTCTGGCCAAAAAAACATTGCACAGAGGAGGTAAGGTTGCCAAACTGGTGTAGGTTCATGTTCTGGAATTCCATACTTACCTAGGTGTGCATAAACCTGACTAGGGTCAAGACTGCTATGCACAGAAAGACAGAATATGGAGTACAAAGGCAGTTTGAAAATTGCCACAGAGATAATCAGACAACCTCTGCCTAAACTCGGCTTAGGCCTTTGGGGTGCACCTGTATTCTGCTGTTAGAGCCCTCCTACAGCCTGAGGAGAGCCCTTATATCCCCTGCTACATGAAATATAATGTAATATGTGTAGTACGTTAGACACGTGAATGTGGTGCTGTTCTCAGAACTTACTTCAGAAAAACAATGTGGAGAAACTGTCTTTTGACTGCAGCTTCTCATTCTTAGAACTTTATTGCAACATGGTCTAAAGCTAAATGTTCCTGGGAGCTTCTCCAGATGCAATACTCTAATAACACCATTTAGAACAATTGCCCGCCCAATAGCTAGAATGATATTTTGAGTTACTTTGATAAAGCAGTGCTGAAATTTAAATGAATACACAGAAACCTGAGCAGAGTAAATTCAGAAATAAAATTTATTAAAAGGGAATAATACAAAATCAAGATAGCGGAATTAGCGAATCAGGATGTGAGAGTGAGGAAGAGATGCAGAGGAGATATTAAAATCCAGTGGACAGCTCAGTATTTGCAAGGGTTCAGGTGGCCAGCAGCAAGCTAAATCTGAAGGGGAAGAAACAGGCATGCATGGCACATATCAGAGGTGAATTCAACAGTCCACAGTCCACAAGCATGGGGTAGCCTCAGAGCAGGCAAAAATGCATTTTGAGGAAGAATCCTATCTCCAGTCATAGGAACAAACAGGTGGGGGTACAAAAAGAAATTCGTTTTTTGGGACCAGGTAGGGACCCGAGGACCAGATAGGGGCCAGAAGAGTGAAGGTTTCTAATTGCAGCCTGATAATGCCTGAGTGTTGCTTTTGGGGGTGAACTAGTTGTTTTAACCTGGAACATATGGAACTAGCATGACATGTGGTCCCATTTCCCCCTTCATGCCAGGGATTCCCTTTATTTAGGTTACAGCACTGATGTTGGGAGAGGCGGGTGAAGCCAGCATCAACACTGAAATGGAGGCTTAGCGCCCCGTGCTGAGTGCTACAAAAACAATTGAAAATCAAATTGTGAGTTAGATTTGAAATATCTGTTGACTATTTGACTATGTAGACACTGTTTGGTGAGCATCCACTATCAGGGTTCACAGAGAAGTAATGAAGGGGTGTACACTCCTCAGTTCAATTTGGAATTTGCTTGGCATAGAGAAGCATTTGGAGTGGGGGGCATTAATTTCTCCTCCGACTAAGAGCTGCCTATGGAACATGTGTTGCACAGATGTTTTGGCTCTTAAGATGCAAAGGAGCATGTGTTGAATAACTGAAAGAACACAGATAATGGGGAAGCCATGCTTCTTCCTTTTGCTCCTAAAGAACACCAGAAAACAGAGAAGCATCAAATTAAAATCAAAGGCAACATGCAGAGGAAAAGCACGGAGACAGATGTGACTGACCAGTAGACAGCTCTGGCCATGGTTATGCCATACAATAGAGGTTCAATAAATAATATCCATTCCAACACTTCATCATGACCATATCAGCCAAGCACTCTGTGGGTGGGGAAAGGCAAGGAAAAACCCCCCTAAAATAAATTTATCTTGCCGTTTTTGCTTTAGTAGGGAATATGTAACAGTTGGCAGTGTAATACACTTTTTATTTTCGTGAGTTATGGATGTGCATGGCCATCCCTAAAAAACTGAAATAAAAACTGTATTACACCGCCAAGCCTCATATATTATATTTATATCATACCAGAGGAGGTGTCTGCAAAGCAACTATGGACATAAACTTTTATTTTATCTATACTTCCTCATGTTATTAGTATAGTTGTGGAAATAATAGGATTTACTGAAGGTTGTTACTCCTGGTAGTAGTATTGATAGGATATAATACAATAGATGGTTCTATAAATAATATATTGATCTTTGGACTGAACAAGACTGGACTGATGGATTCCAAAGGGGGATCACCTGCCAAACAGTGTAAATTAGGAGCCAGAGCATTTTCCCACTCAGAGCAACATTTCCATTCGGTTATCATCAGGACTATGCATGATCAGCATTAACACACACCACACACACACAAAGGACTATTCTATGTTTAATTGTGCACCCAGAAAATTATGCAAACTTAAATTATAAAATGCTGCATACATTATGCAAATGTAGTGCTTTATATGGAAGTGTTCATTTGCATAATTGATTCTGTTAGTTATGGAGAGGCTAGCACAGCAAGAGAGTAGCACCCAATCAGCACAGTTTAGATCGAGAACTCTTTTTTAGTACTGGAGCCACAGCAGGGGTTGAGAAAGGCCTTTCTTGGCCTGAGACCGGCTGACAATCAAAGAAGAAAAAACTGAGCTTAATGGTTAATGGTCTAGCAAGGATAAGGCAGCATTGCATGCCCATAGGGCTTGAATGTACCTCTACGCTTTGCTCAAGGCTCAGCCAAATTTCAGGATGATAGTAAACAATCCACCTATGGAGCTGTTACTTACTGAAAATGACTTTGCAAAGCTCCATTTTAGCAAATGTGAATTGAACATTTGCCTCAAGGAAACAAAGGCAAGTAATCCGGGCTTACTAAGCAATGGGAGCAGAATTCTAGCCCTTCAGGCTGCAAAATATAAGTTTGCAGTTGAAAGCAGAAGGGTCTGCATGTTTGTTCTCCTTAAAAGGGGATTGTTTTTTGCCTTTCAGATACTTTTGTGGATCATGTTAACTTTTGCTTGGGCCAATTTGGGGTCAAATTCTGTAACAACTACAAAAGAGAATTTCATTTTTTCTTCTAGTAGTGCACTCAAGCTTCACATCGGTTTAGCAGACAGAGCTACAGCCATTATTCCTCATTTTCACCCTTCCGCCACTGCCAAAATCAATTCTGAAAAATTATCTCAAAGTTGCTTTCAACTCAATCTGGGTGTGCCTTTACAGCTAGAATATCACCCCATACACTGGGATCTTTATTACATCACACTAATCTAATTTAAATGCATTTTTACTGTACTTGGTTTAATGAATGTGGAATGTGTCACTATGAAATTGCACCATTAATTTGATAAATAGGACTTGAAGGTATAATTTTTTCCAGCATTGCAGACTAATGAAGCTAAAATACATATATAATAAGAAGTGTAAATAATAAATTATTCTTAGGAGCAAAAAAATTAATTAGATCTTACTACAAATTGCATCTCAATGTCAGTGGGTTTAGGAAATTTTTTTTAAGACTACTGACTTTCAAACTAGTTGAAATACAACTGTAATCTATGAAAAGTTTCTCACATGATTACAATAACCACCACACATTCTTGGGAATGTGCTTTAAGTAACTCCATTAACAACCCCGCCCTAGATTAATTTACTTAGAAATTATTTCTGAAGGAAAACTCATTTGATTCTGGTGAAATTTACTCCCAAATAATTTTAGAACTACCACTTTGCATTCCAATTCCTAGGAAATATAGCCAGGAATAACCAAAATATGATGTTAAGGCCAAATCCATATGCTTACCAATTAAGAAATCCTTTCACTGTTCAAAGTGCTTCATCTTGTGGTAATATTTATTTATTTATTTACTTATTTACTTATTAATTATTGAATTTTTCTACTGCCGCTCCCAAAAACTCAATTGTGGTATTTCACAATATAATATATGTAATATATTTAATATAGTTACAATATATTATAATAACCTTATAAGTAGGCCAGTATAGGGCCGATATTGAAGTGCTTGGCTTGACTGGAAGTAATTTGCCAAGTGAATTTGTGACAGGCGTAAGATTTCAGCTGGACCCCTCTATGATCGAGGTTTTTAGTCACTATGTTACATCAGCCCACAGTTATAGCTGAAGATATTTTACCTTTAAGTTAAAAAAATACAATTCTGTCAGTGGCCCAAACTTCCCAGCACCCACTCCCATGCAGTACAGACAATTCTGTGCCAAAAGCAGTAACAAGGTGACCCGTAACTGAAATGTCCTCAGGAACGACATAAAATTCACTTTTTGGGGAAATGTAAAGGGCACATATTCAGGCAGGCTTTTACAAGCTAGGCATTTGCACTACTGTCATTTTGACTATTTTTAGCGTCACACTTTTTTAATGTCTTCTGCTTTTGTTTTATAGTTGCCTGTTATCTGCTTTTAGTATGTAGAAAAGCAGAGATGCATTTTAAAAATCAATCCAGAGCTACTTGCTCTCCAATTTCACCAGTTCCTTATGTTTCCACATCTGAAGATTGGCCCTGATGTTCAGGTTTTGGTGCTTATTCACAGGAGAGCTATAACCCTGGTTGCTTTGAAGAGTTCTATGAGTTTCTGTAGGCACTGCAGATTAGAATTGGGATACCATCATCTGGTATAAACACAGTTAATTCATTTTTACATTGAGCCTGCTTAATCTCATGTCATATTAGTACGTGGTGACTGATCTATCTCTTCAAAGTCTCATAGTGGCTTTACACAAGCTAGGAATCTAAAAGGTTGAGCAGCAGCAGAATATGTATTAAATATTAAAATACAAATATTTATTTCAATACATGTGCACATATAAAACTTTAACACATTAACATATATCACACACTATTGCACAAATCCAAAACCTTTTGACACACGGATACATGACCAGATAACCAAACGTGTTTGAACCCCTCTTGGGTCTTCTTCAGTGTTCTAATATTTAAATGCGATACAGTCATGTGATGTAATAATGGGGACTATAAGGTGATAAACAAAATGAATGGAGAGGTTCCCATACTAATGAAAAGTATCCAGATGTAACTCTTGGAGCCCCTCCAATTAGAGTATTTATTCTTCAAAATGTCACCCTTGTAGAAGCCCTCTCTGGCTCTGAGTGTATTCTCATGTGTCTCATGGAATGTAGTTTATATTGTTGCACTGTTTTAATTGTAAGCTGTCTTGAGAAGGAACTTGAAGTAGTGGCGTAGAAAATCCTAATAAATAAACAAACCAATCAATCAATAAATAAAATGGCATTCTCTGCCTGCCCTCTGAAATGGTATAGCCACCACCACAGGATTCTGTCAGTGCATCCTGCTGCTTGTATAGACTTGGATTTTCTTTTGCTGGAGTAAAACTCCAGAGATAGCAGAATGTCAGACCCTCACTCTGTCAACTTTGTCGCCCAATTAGAAAATGCACCCATATTCCATAACACTGGCTGTGGCCATCCCTGATGTAGTGTAATTTTGAAGGATTTCTCCCTTGACAGCCCTTGTCCCGTCAGCACTTTTGTATCTGTACCTGCAGAATCTAGTCTGTATCAAGATTCTTCCCAATCTTGGCAGAGCTGAATGGTCATTGATGCAGCATCAGTACTTGGTGGGTTGTATCCTTATTCTCCTCAATTTCCTGATGTATTTTTCTGCTGGAGCTTTATACATTTCAGTATAACTTCATGTTTTAGAACACTTGTTTTTTATCCAGAACCAACCCTTAGGAAAACTTGCTACATTATAGACAGCACTGAGGGGGGGAAAGAAATGGGTTTTGGAGCCTATCAACCAGGACTTCATCCCCTCTTCAGCCATCAGCCTGGCGATGGGGAAGTCTTGTGGATAATATTCCATGAGGTACAGGGGACACTGCAGTGGAGAGGAGAAAATGAGTAACATTGTCCTCCTCTCACTTGTACCACGGTGACCGATTACACATGGCAGCAGCTGCACCAGGCTGCTGCTGGTTCTTTCCAGTGGGGGTAGCATTCCCTGCCACTTACCAAGAATGCATGGCAGAAGGAATCCTCCAGTGAACGTGGGCTGCCCTGACACTGTGAATTCGCATACACAACGCTGGTGCTGGAAGAGCCCATTGTGCCGTGTGGCGACAGAAGCAGCAGGGAGGGAGCGGAGAGCATGGGGGCCCCTCTGCACAATGGCGGGAGAGCGGCATGCTGCAACCTAGAAGAAGAAGAAGAAGAGTTGGTTCTTATATGCCACTTTTCCCTACCCAAAGGAGGCTCAAAGCGGCTTACAATCGCCTTCCCATTCCTCTCCCCACAACAGACACCCTGTGGGGTGGGTGAGGCTGATATCAATGCCCGGTCAGAACAGTTTTATCAGTGCCATGGCGAGCCCAAGGTCACCCAGCTGGTTGCATGTGGGGGAGTGCAGAATCGAACCTGGCATGCCAGATTAGAAGTCCGCACTCCTAACCACTACACCAAACTGGCTCTACCATCATGGGGGTGAGAAACCACCCCATTTGGCGAAAGTATCTGTGTTCCCTTACCGCAGGCCAAATGAGGCCCTCATTCAGCCTGGAGGGCGGCCAGGATGATGATGCTCTCATGCACAATCAGGGATTAGCCCTGCAACCATGTTGCCCCCAGCCCAGCCTTTCTGCCCCGTGCATAATCGGTCTGTGATTCTTCTGTCATCCAGAGAGAGAGACGATTTTGCTTGATTCTCCTGTGTCATAGTCACTTCCTCTGCCTCATGAAATATTGTCCAAGAGGCTTGTCTGAACTTTGAGGGCTGTTGACAGAAAAGAAAGGCAGGAACAAGTCAGCATCTAGTGCAGGTCCATAGGCTCCAATCCAGGGTTCGTGGCTTTTGCTACTACATGTAGATAGTAATAGCTCAAAGCAAAGTACTGCTGGGAGGTTTTTCTTTTCCACAGAAAAAACTCCCAGCAGCGAACATCCAAAAAGGAAACAAAGAAAACTATAACCAAAGAAATGTCAGCCTCAACACAAAAATATGTATGTTCTGCATAAACTTAGTGTTTTGTATCCAAAATAAGTGTTGTTGGTATTAAGTATTTTCCCCACTTCTTTGTTTAGGAAGTAATTCAGTGTTTTTGGCACTGAGTATTTTTTCCACCTCTTTGTTCATGAAGTAATTCAGCAATGACAACAACAAAAAACCCACCTACTTCTTGTTATGCTGAGTTTTACCTACCATTTTATCTGTCCACAGCTGAGCATTTAAGAATACTCAGCAAGCTAAACTATTCTTGGGCAGTTCAATAGCCTGATGGAGGACCCTTGGCCAAAATGCCATCTTTTCTTTTTCTTTTCCAAGCCCACACTCTTAACATTTTGATTTCCTGTTGCTTGAGTTGCAGCCAAAATTCTGACATGGCCTCAGTTTGGTTGCCAGATAATGCATTAAGCCTTACTAAGGGGTAAACATAATGATCTTCATTAAACCCTCTCAATGAACCCACCTCCTGCTCCTTCAGGTAGAGAAAAGCACTGACAAGGAGCCCTCTGAAAGCTTCTCGGTGCTGTTTTCTTCTTGCAAGCCGAGGGAGGCAGAGATGAGTGGCAGCTTGTAGGGAAGTGGGGGGTGGGGGGGGGGAGAAAGTTAGGTAAACACAAAAAGGGTTTGTCAGATTTCCTTTTCTAATGGTAAAGTTTTTCAGCAATAAATCACAATTCAGTCAATGCCATTAGTTTTGGGGCATTATATCCCTCATTAAAGTGCATAAACAATTATATTTACTGAAGGTAATGTACTGTGTAGTGTATTATAACGATGCTCATTAACATATGTAATCATCATTTGAATGGGCTTTACTACAATGTAAACTGATAATGGCATGATTACCCACTGGGTTATTAACTTTTCAGTCCTAAGATAATAAAAGGTGAGGCAAGAAACAGAAAGCACATATGCATTGCCCTCTGTGTGTGATTTATGGGTTCCTCCATTGAGCCACAAACACAGGTACCCGTCATTTGGGGACTGGCTCTTTATTGCACATCGCATTTGACAGAATAATAAATGTAATTGAGTGTTTTGGGGTGACCATCTGGGGAGAATGAGACCTATGAATAACGAAGGTTCCATCACAGACTGCAAGTCCCGGCAAAGGAAATAATTTTGTCTGTCTCCCTGTCTATGTCTTGCTGGCTCTCTGTGGTTAGGCATCTATATAATGTCTATCAGGCTTCTGTTAGCTGTGCAAAGCAACTGCCACAGCCCCCCTGCCTCCATTCTCCAGTAGGAGAGAGAAAAATTAGAGCTGACCACAGCAAAGTCAAACACCCGCTTGCATTTTGGGCTACATTCTGTCAACATCTTTCTTTCACAAAAATAATATATTTTTAAAGAAACATTGCAATAATATTTCCGATTGTACATCTTTTCTACAGTATCACCTGAACTATTCCGTAAAATAGGACTTCTTTGTAGATTGTGTTTGTGATCCAGCCATAATCGTATTCAAAACAATCACACAGTTGGTGGTAGTTTTAGAAGTGAATACCCATCCACTTCTCTTGTGGCGCAGAGTGGTAAGGCAGCCGTCTGAAAGCTTTGCCCATAAGGCTGGGAGTTCAATCCCAGCAGCCGGCTCAAGGTTGACTCAGCCTTCCATCCTTCCGAGGTCGGTAAAATGAGTACCCAGCTTGCTGGGGGGTAAATGGTAATGACTGGGGAAGGCACTGGCAAACCACCCCGTATTGAGTCTGCCAAGAAAACGCTAGAGGGTGTCACCCCAAGGGTCAGATATGACCCGGTGCTTGCACAGGGGATACCTTTACCTTTACCTTTACCCATCCACAGTTATATTGAAAGTAACATGCAGCCATAAACACTGGCCCAGCAATGCCCCTAGCACTTTGGTAGCCTGTGTATCTCTCTCTTGCCAGATGGGGGAGAGCAATCATAAGCAGGTCTACTCAGAAGTTAGTCCCATTTTATTCAGTAGGGTTTATTCCCAGGAAGGTGTTCTTAGAATTGCATTGTAGCTATAGAATCCAACCTAACTAAAACAATTTTCTTTTTATTTCTGAAATAAAATTTAGAAGCTTTTGTGATGTTGAAGCTGATGAACAATGCACTTGACAAATTAGGAAGTAGTTTTGAATTCAGCGGCATTCACTTCTGAGTAAATTTGCTTAGGGCTGCCAAAGGTGCTCTAGAAGCAGTCCAAAGTAATGTCCACCAATTTATTTAATCACAAAAATACAGGTGGTAATCCAGTTTGATGGATTCTATTATTTCATTGAGACATTATTGTCAACTGAATTACAGTTATAGGCTTTTTATGTGTAAAGATAATTGTGGACAGCTGAGGACCTGATTTTTGGATCCACTATTATGCTTTTGCAGATTTTTTAAAATGTAAAAATGTAGTAACTAGAAAGCATCTTCCTAACCTACAAGCCTTTCCACTTTAAAAAACAGAAAAGATTATCCATTTTGACTCACTGATTCTCATCATATATACTTGGAAATAAGTCCTTTAGCTTTTCATGAAGTCATATAATTATGATATAAAGATGATCCCTTTATTCCTGAATATCATAGAACAGAATTATAGAATCATAGAGTTGGAACGGGCCATGCAGGACATCTAATCCAACCCCCTGCACAATGCAGGATCCATGGAAGGTATACATGGAAAGTATCTGTCTAGCTGATGCTTAAACAAGGAGAAATATGACCTATCATGATTTTTTTTTTTTTACCTACGTAGTTTCACATAAGAGTATTACAAAATATCTGTTTCTTTAGTTGGGGTTTTCCCCACAAGTTATTTGCAACCAAGATATGCTTTACAAGTGTGGAATTTCTTAGATGAAAACATAGAGTTTTCTGGGAACTCAGCTTTTCTGACACATTAAAATAAATTAAAGATAAGAATTGCAAGATATCAGTTGCATGTCAAAAAAGGACACAGCACTTGGGTCAGTGAGAGAGAACAGAATGGGGCATAAATCTGTTTCCTTGTAATTTTCAAAACTTGAGGGTTATCTTTATCCCTATTTCTCCTCTTAAATAAATTAGTTGTTAAGAGAGGCTATCATTCGTGCTGGACATGTTGGTGGTGGACAGGTCTTTTGCACAAAGTAGCTACAATTGCTGCTAGTCTAATGTCAGGAATAGCAAGGTCAAAGCAAAAAACTCAGGTCAGTAATTAATCACTTCCCCTCTTCCAGTATTAATTGCTGGGGGGGCATTTGAAAACAGCTATTAGTTTAGCATTACAATTCAAGAAATTGTCAGTCACTTTCTGGCCTGTGGGAAGAGTAGACCTGGGCCTCCAGTTCTCTGGGGAATTTTAGAAAGCTCCAGGATAGATTATGGCTGTCCATTAGCTTACAATCTAATACAGACCTCAGATCTGTTAAATGGGAAATTCTTCCTGCGGAAGGATATGACCAGCAATTTCTTGATAAAAATTTCAGTGCCCATGAGGAATCGGATCAGATATACATACCAGTTTGCACAGTAAAAGAATGGCTATCTGGTATCTTGCCATGATATATACTGCGTAGGGCCAGACTTATTTCTGCCCTGATGAGGGTAACCTTTCATTCCAAGAATGCCACACAGACAGAGAATATACAAAGAAGAAAGTTCTTTCCAGTAACCTACAAGCCATGTCCAAATATCTGCTCAATTCCTCCTTGCGGAGCCTCTTTGAGGGTTATGCTACACTAGAATAAATTTCTAGTGTTCTAGATCTATCCATTCCAGGTTTAGAGACTGGTCGATTGCCTTGTCCTGTATAACCTTGCATGGGAGATTGCCAAGGAATATCTGGGTCATGGCATGGGTTCACCATGAGTTGTATCAGTCTCCCCATTGTACCACTGGGTCTTTCAAAACCTTTCTGCAAGGTCTTTTCTGCACAAACAGCTTATTACAGATTTTCCAAGCAATCAAACCTTTAAGATGGACTTCAAATGCAGTGCCTGCCTTTATGCACCATTCTCCCCCTCATATATTTATTCTGCAGCTGCAACCCCCAAAATGCAGTTTTCTTAATTCTGTTGGGAATGTCACTTGTTAGGAACCTCTTAACATTTTAAAAACAGGTCATTTATCCATGTGTCAATAGGTTCTGGATTTGTGCATTAGTGTGAGACTAATGTTGTTGTCTTTTGAATTTTAAATATGTGCATGAATTATAATAAATATTTGTATTTTAATATTTAACATATTCTTCTGTTCAACTAAGAGGAATTTAGTTTGTATATACAGGTTGGGTTATTTTGTTCTCTCTTTTGTTATTAACTGAGAATGTCACTTGTGACATTTGGAGGGCAGTGTCCAAGATTTTTGTTTTAATTGATGCAATTGCCCTTTTGCCCTTTTGCAGCTGCGCAGTAGTGTCAAGTAAGTGCCTTTCATTTTCTGGGCCTTTGTGACATATTTGTAATCTCTGATACTTTATACATCTACAGCCTGACCAGAAATGGATAAAAGCACTAGCTATGCTATTCCTCCCTCTCATATAATCTGTTCCCAGAAGAAATTGTCTCTTTTCAGTTCTCCCAGGACCTCTTCTGGCCAGTCAGATCTAAAATCTGGGTCTCATATTAGTAAAATGCAATATGGCCTCCATAATCTCTGTCTGTACTTCAAAATCCAATTCTGTTTCATCTCCCAAACAAATAAGTAGTGGTAGCTACTGTCTAAATTAGACAAGAAGGAGAAAGTAATTTTTTAATACTGTGTCCCTGCTCTATTCAGGCAGAAAAAGTGAAGAGGATGTTGGGCAAAAGAATTAGAGCTCTCCCCACCCAGCCAAGTCTATGGGCAGAGTTCTCCCCACAGGATCAGCTCCTTTGTGGGGCAGCTCCGCAAAGCCTATGGGGAGTGTTCTCCTGGTAGGATTGGCTCCTGGGCAGGCTCTGTTGAGCAGTCTAATACCAGTTCAGCAGTCTAATGACTCATGGGTCTTTTGAAACCTTTGTGGGTTATAGATTTGATTGAATCCTTCACACAATTGTGCACAGATCTAGTATGATGGAATTTAAATTCAGAATTAATGTAGATTTCTATTTGCAACAATGACTCTTTTTTTGACCCAGTGATTTCTTCATAGAGGTTGCTTTTTAATCACCTTTACATCTCTAGCAAGGATTGGTTTCAATAATTCGTCCAGTTTATGTAACACAGTTAATGAGCTTCCTAGGCAGCCATCCTGATTAATTGTAGATTTTAGGTCCAAGGAGTCTAAAAGAGCAACCATCTTTCTTTCCACATCTATGTTCCCTCTAAATGGTTCCATCTAACTGATGTTCCGGGGGTGATCCATCTACCAATCCCACCACAGTGAGTATAACTGGCAGATGATCACTTCCAAACCTGTAGTTGTCTGTGAAGGTAAGTTGAGTGGGGAAGGCAAAAAAGTAATCAACTTGCTACATCCTCAAGCCAAGTAATATGTCCAACCTGGTCCTGGCCTGATGGAATGAGCTTCTAGAAGAGCTGAAAGCCCTGCAGGAGCTTTCACAGTTCCACAGGGCCTCTTCCACAGAGCTCTTCTGCCAGGTCTTTGGTTGAGGGCGTGGAAGATCTAGGGTCCCCTCCACAATGACAGCTCGTATTCTCAATGGGAATGGCAGGCACCCCTGGACTTCCCCCTGAGGCACTGGGTGGGTGGGGTTGGAAATGAGGGGAGGAGGTAGGTTTTTTTCCCCCACCCCTGGCCTATTGTTGGTTTTAATACTTCTATTTTATGTGGGGTTTTGTTTTTATCATTGTAACCCGCTGTGAGATGGTTTTATGATAATGCAGGAAATAAATCTAAATAAATAATCTCCAGATTTATCCTCGAATACCATTGTGCATTATGAAATTGTGTTCTATTATTAGGTTCAGCAGCCTCCGAATGACTATTTTAAAAATGACAACAAATTTGCTTGTCCTTATTACTTCAAGGCCTGTTGATACTATAAATATACCTATAAATATAAAGCTAACTTATATTAATACTACTCACTTGTATCAATAAAATGTTGCTGTGAAAATCTGTGGAATATGTTGTGGATTAACAAAATAATGTTCAATGCAACTGTTTGTATTTTGTACCTGAGTTACACAAGCAGCTGTATGTACAGGTAAGTTTCCTACTGACATACATTTAATGAATTTATACTGGGGAAGATCTGTTCTGATGTTTTCATGTTGTTTACACAATGATAAACTTAAAATGACATGATGTTCTCAGGAAAAACTGGACATTAAAGAAAACAGTGGCACCTTGATATTACCTTTTCTCTTGAACAGTTGTTCCTTTTGTTTTTCAAAGTTTCAAGGAAAACTTAAGAGCTCTGCTTGAAAGGTACAGTGGGCTTGGTATAATTACCACAGCTGCCACAGATGGCTCATTTTAACAAGAGACCCTAGGTAAGCCTACTTGTTTTGCCTGCAGCATAAACAGAAAAATATTCCACTTAAACAAGTGGATTTGGGTTCTGCAGAGATGCTTGAATCTGCCTTGCTAAATTGTGCCATTAAAAAGATCCAAAGGCTGTTGAGGAAACAGGGGTCAGTTCAAAGCTCAAGTTTTAAAATGTGCATCCACTTACTCAAATTTATAGTGTATTTCAGAAGCAATGATTCCTTGGTTGCAAACTACCCAATATGAAGAAACTTCTGGTTTGTTCAAAGGGCCAGTTTCCCAATTTGTAATCTGACAGTATAGAAACAATACTGAAAGTTTTTCTTGGTCTAAAAATAGAAAGTTAAAAGCCTAAATGCAGATTGTTGGTCCTGTATAACTATTGAGCTTTTTCTAGAGAAACCCAAAAGAAGATAAAACAATATTTCTGACTAGGTGATACTTAATTCCATTGATCCATATTTTTCCAGTAACACAGACCAGGTTTGTCCTCAGTTGGTAGATTGACAACTGATGAAAATACCATGTCTTTCATGGCATCTGAGATATTTTGGAAGTAAAATAAAAGACAGGACTCGATAGAGATTTTTCCTATCCTGGAGTCAAGATAAATGGCAACATATCTCCTAGGTTCCTGTGTGGTACATGTAGCAGTTTGGGGGCTGGTGACGAAAACCTTTCTTCCTAAGGGACCACCAGATCTAGTCTGGCTCCTTGATTAATGATAACTGATAATGGATAGTCATCAGAGAAGTAGGAAATCTCATAGGATGCACATAACAAGGTTTGTATGATGGAGTTTTGTTTTTTTATGTCTATAGACAATGTAAAATCTCAAAGAGAAAAAAGATTGTGTTTTCCCCATGCTATCTCTTTTAATATAAAAACTAGAAAATAAGCTCACTGTTGTTTAAATACAGCGGGCGCTAGGCGTTAGTCGGGGGCTCCCCCGTGGCGCAGCCTACCTGACCCAGTGGAGTCCGAGGCGGGCGGTAGCGGCTCTGGCGGCAATCGCAGGCCTGCCGCCACCGCCACTCATGGCTCTTCCCCCATGGGCAATCAGAGGTCCATCAGGGCTGGCGGCTCTACCGGCAATCGCGGGAGCAGCTCCGGCTCCGAGCGTGGCGCCACTACCGTGAATCGCGGCTCCATCGGCGCTGGCTGGCGGCTCCGCTGCTGCTGGCGGCTCCGGTGACACTGGCGGGTCAGTTGGTGGGGCTGGGCAGTCCGCCATGTTCCGCGTGGCGGCGGCCAGGGAGCACCCGCCAGCCATGGCTGTCCAGTAGTTGGCATGAGTTTTCATCCCCTTTGCCCTGCCATGAGGTAAAGCAGTAGAATGCACTTCTCCTTTTTCGTCACAGCACACTATCAGGCGCAAACAGGGGTAAGCCTGTCTGAAAGAAGAAACGTGTGACAGTCTCGCTAGCATTTAACCCACCCTTGCACCCCTGCCCTCCCCTCTCCATTTCCGGATAACTTTTTTTTTTTATGGCATGGTCCATGTTGTTACGGGACTGCAGAGCAATGTGCCCAGTGGAAATAAAACGTACTGTCATGTTCCATTCAGTGTGCACGGTAATATTGGGAGCGGGCAGCAACCCTTTCTAAAACACATTCATGTTTTTGTTTAATGGCGGTAGGGCTTGAACAAGAAAAGACAGGGGGGGGGGCTGTGATGAAGCAGATATCTCCCTATCAGCATGGCATTCATGTTCTGTATTTTTAATCTTTATTGATTAAATCATCAATCATCGGGATCCAATTACCATGGACAGCCTATCAGAAATCTACCTGAACATACAAAGAATCTCAAAAAGAGATCTTGAAAAATGTTTTATTGTTGTGGCATGATAGCATAGCACCATGGAAAGCCTATTTAAATAATAATAATAATTCTGGGATTCGGGGAGGGGAAGAAGTTTGAGTCCCCAAAACCACTGCCGTGAGGGGATTGGTGGCTTGCATTGATTGACAACTCAAGGAGAGGGGGGGAACTTGCAGGTTTTCCATGCTTCTGTCTTCTCTGCCACCTTGTCAGGAAGGGAAAAGCCATGATGAGATGGCGGGATAATGCAGGAGGGGTCTCCCATCAGGAAGTGGCCAAACGTGCGGTTTACAATCATGCATTTGCAAGCAGAAGGCAGCGCGCATTGTCTACCTCCATGTGGAAAAATTCCTTGTGTGGCTATATATTCATAGAATCATAGAATCATAGAATGGAAGGGGCCACACAGGCCATCTAGTCCAACCCCCTGTTCAATGCACGTTTAGCCTAAAGCATCCTTGATAATTATTTGTCCAGATATTATTTAAAGACTGCCAGTGAGGAGCTCTCTACCTCCACAGGCAACCAATTCCATGGTTGAACCACTCCGACTGTGAAGTCGTTTCCCCTGATATCTAGCCAGTACTGTTCTACATGCAGTTTAAACTCATTACTGAGTGTTTGTTTAGATATGGCCTGGATCATTGCTTTAACAACAGCCCTTACTTGGACAGGTCCCTAGTTTTGTCTTATATGCCTCTGTTTATTGTTCTTTTAGGCTGCTGTTCTTCAGGCTTCCCTCCCATTCAGTCTGTCAATTCTCCTGTCTAACTCCCTACTCTCCTTCCTGCAGTGCCATGTGACTGAGGGGTTTCAGGGCTGATTCAGGTTGGAATCATGGTGTGTAGGGAAGAAAGGGGTTCACCCCCCTTTCCCAACCCAAAAGGGTACTGGAGAGCATTAGTGGCCCCCTGTGGGACTGCTCATGCACTGAATATTGCATGTACAGCCAGGGGATTTGGGACTCTAAGTCAGCTGCTGGTGGTGTCCCCCTCTTGCCTTGGCACAGTATGAGCACCAAAGCCAAAGTTGCCTGTTCTTCTTCCCTCCTTTCTTCATGGGAGCTGGGAGGAGGAAATCAGGCTAGGCAAGCTACCATCCTTGAGACTACACCGCTTGCCTCAAAGCTGGAGGATGTAACAGAGCCTGGTATGCTAGAGCTGACAGCCCTCCCTCTTTTGCATGTGGGAAAACAGACAGGGCAAGGAGGGCAACTCAGCCCATGGCACTGGGGCTGGGAACCTGGCTGGGGGAGGGGGCACCATCTGCCCTGGCAACCTTCTTTTGGTACTCCTGGAGAGAGACCTCTGGCAACGGCCTAGTTACGCCTAATGGACAGGCTGCTCCTATGTACAGCCTCCCCAAGAGGTAAAAGGTTTTGTGTTAGGAAAATCATGTAGCAAGAGTGACCGAAGGTGCTTCTCCCATCCACACATCACTGTTCAGTCTGCATCAGGCCTTGCAGTGCTTGAGGAAGTCTATTCTTCACAGATGCCATTTGGCTGTGGAAAAGGCAAGTTTCCAGTAGTTCAAGACAATGCAACAGCTCTACCCTTTTGAAACTTCCTCTTTTTCCATATAGCATGCACAGGATATTTTGCATGTAGATGGCTAAAAAAGGTACATGTAGCTTTCGGAGGAAATAATGCACATCAGTATCCATTCAAAACTGTTGTATATGGACTTAACAAAATGAGAGTCCTATGGCACCTCAAATTGTGCTCTTCAACTGCACAGCAGCACAGCTACCCACCTGAAAATAGGGCTTTTTTAAATGTAGGTTTTGATTATGGTCATATAGGAAACATGTGGCAGAGCAATTAGAAACCCATGCCAAGACTGTGCATACCAGTTTGGTGTAGTGGTTAGGAGTGCGGACTTCTAATCTGGCGAGCCAGGTTTGAATCTGCACTTCCCGACATGCAACCAGCTGGGTGGCCTTGGGCTCACCACAGCACTGATAAAGCAGTAATATCTGACCAAGCAGTAATATCAGGGCTCTCTCAGCCTCACCCACCTCACAGGGTGTCTGTTGTGGGGAGTGGAATGGGAAGGCAAATGTAAGCCGCTTTGAGCCTCCTTCGGGTAGAGAAAAGCAGCATATAAGACCCAAGTCTTCTTTTCTACCTTTTTGTGTGTGTGTCCTTCTTCTCTCCCTGTACACAGAGCACTGAAACGTAAACTGCACTATTGGAGCAGGATTAGAGTGTAGAAAACTGCTTCATTATTGGGCGTTGATTTTAGGATGGGATGAAAAATTTTAATCCTACCGATTGCTGTGTTACAAGAAGGGTAGAGGGGAATCCCTACCCCAACCCCCCCCCCCCAAAAAAAAAACTTAAGAACTGAGGATTGTTGTGGTGAAGAGGAAATAAAATGAATCTGAAAGTATTATTCCCCTGCCCCATTTATGAAGTTAAAGCTTGTAATGTGGGCGTATTGCAAAGATCTGGAACTTGGTTTTGCCCAGACCTTGTATGCCTAGAAATATACTAATTGAAACAGTTGCAGTCACCAGATCCCCTTTATGTAACACTGAAGAAACTCAGCCTGAAGTCTGTGGAGAGAGCCTGGCTCTGCTGCTATGCCAGGGGAATTTTATCCAGAAAGTTCTTTTTGCTCCATTTCTTTCCTCCTCCTCCTCCTCCTCCTCCTTTTTTTTTTTTTTTACCACACACACAAAATCTATGGAAATGCTGCATTTGTGGAAGCTCCTGGACAATATTTCGCTTTTAGCTGTTATAAAAATGAAAATAATTGTGAAAGCAGAGAGGAATCCGCAGCTGCTCGAGGCTATTCATGCCATAAGAGATCCCATCAGGCCCTCTTTATTGTTGCAGTTTTTGGCAAATTATTTTCTTATCGCACACAACCTATTCACTTCTGTTCCTGCATAACCACTTAGGCTCATAAAGCAGTGGGTCAGCAACAGTTTAGCATATAGCACATGGATCAGCTGGCCATGGGGAGCACTGGTGCCTGCCCCTCCGAAAAGCAGCAACTGGAGTCAATAAAAATCTGGCCTGGGCAGGCCAGGCCATTAGCAAGCCCAGCTCTGCCGCTCCTCGCATGGCTTGTTTTTGTGCTTAGCACAGCCCTCCTGGTACTGCCATCAGGTCTCACCTTATGGAAAGGAAACGAGCGCGTGGTCTCTTCCCTTCCCAAGAGCAGACAGCACGCCCGATTCTGCTGCTCTTTGAGGTATGGTTTTCATAAAGATGGAGCGGCAGAAGAAAAGGACCCGAGCACACGCATTGGGAATGCAGGATGGGCAGTCTGATTATGTTAAGCAGCAGCGCTGCAGTGTCGGCCAGTCCAGGCGAGGAGTTTATTGCGCCCGGCACACATGTGCACTGGACAAATGCTCTGGCATCTTCGGCGTGGGCAGAGAGCATGCCACTCTTATTATACTGGCCCATTAGGGAAGCAATTTGAAGAAAAATATTTAGCAATTTGGAAGGAAGCAAGGTTCAGAATGGCTTGTTTCTGGCGTGACAGCCTGCCATGTACAGATGAAAGGGAAGGCTTATAACAAATTTTCATTACGCACAAATAAAAAAAAAGGAAAAAGGAAAAAGCAACAGCAGGCAGAGCAAGTGCTTTGAGGCAGAGAGGTGTGGCCAGAAATTTACCCAGGAGGCCACAAAGGAGACTCAGCAAAACAAATCAATCACGCTCTCAATCACTCACACTTATGTAGCGCCCTTTATGGAAATGGCAATCAGGGCCTGACAACCTGTCAGGTTTTGGCCTTCAAATCCTTGCCTGCTAACTATTCATTAAGTTCACCAACAGGCAACCTACAGATCTGTGCTCCCCCTCAGTGTCCTTGCTCACCTATCCTTCACGGCTTTCAGTACTCAATAGAAAAACAGCCTGCATACGGCCTCGTTTGTCGCTGTGACGGAGGTAGGTGGCAGCACACAGCCCTGAAGTCATTGTAAACAACATGGGTCTATTCAGAATGGCTTTGTTCCTATCCTTGGCTGCAGATTTGGATCCCACGTTTCAGTATCTGAGTCAATCCTTCCAGGAACTGCACTGCAGCAACTAAAGCATAGCAGAGTGCTGTTTTCTTTCGCCATGTCCACGGCTACTAACTCACACGGAGAACAATTTAATGTGCGAGTTCAGGGAATAAAATGTAGCCTCTCCAAGGGCCATGCCACATTGGACACTGAGGATCCATGAAAGAATGAAGCTAAAAAAGGTGCCCAATAAGGATCTGGGCTGAAACATTCGGCAAGGGGAAGGCTTAATGTTCTCTCCATGCTGCCTCCCATAGCTAAAATGCACCCTCCCAGTCTCAGCTGCTTTAGGCCTAGTAGGAGGAAGCCTCTCTCTTGGACACACATGTTAACATGGTGAGGGGGTATGTTCATGTCAGTAAGCAAGCCATAAGGAGTTAGACTCAATCAAGAGTCTAAACTCTGTTGGAGACACTGAACATGGTATGGGCACAGCTGAAACACCAGACTATGATATATACCTCCTTCAGGAAACAGCAGCTGCATTAGTGGAAAAGTTCTAGTGGTGATGGGACAGAGGAATCTTTGGAAGATTGATCCCGGACAGCAACACTAGTGGAAGGGGACCATGGGGGAGGATCTTTTGTCAGATACAACAGGGCCACTTTGGCTAACCTTGGTTAGTACTGCACAGAAGAAGGTAATGGCAAACCACTTTTAACTCTTAGCTTGACAACCCTATGAAGTGAGAAGACAAGAGCCACCGGGAAAGACAATAGTGCTAGGAGTAGCTGAAGGCAGCCAGTAAAAGGAAGACCCAACATGAGATGGATTTACTCAAGTCAAGGAAGCCATGGCCCTTGGTTTGCAAGTCCTGAGCAAGGCTGTTAACAGTAGGTCACTTTAAAGGTCATTAATTCACAGGGTCATCATCTGTATTGGAGACAATCTGAAGTAAATAAACAGTATCTTGTGCACTTTGGCCCTGAATCCTTCAAAACCAATGGCAATTCTGAGGAGACATATGCCCCTGGTTAGGCATTCCGCAGGCCTTGAAGGATGGCTTGCCATTGTGGCAATCTTGTTACTCTGTGGCAGCACAGTAAAAGAGGATTCCAGTGGCACCATAAAGACTAGCAAAATTTCTCAGCATGATGTTTTTGTGAGTCCATACCTACTTCTTTAGATGCTATGAAGAGGAAAGTTATTTTGGTTCATACTGAAATAAGTGTTGTTGGTTTTTAAAGTACTGCTGACCTTCTGTTTTGTTCTAGGGAGATGTAGTAACCATCTCCCTTTACACATACTTTGAATAGTATGGCTGCTGCCTCTTCTGTTATTTCAGTGCCCTTTGGGGTTCACAGACAAGACTTCCACTCACACGTTTCCTCTGGCAGTGTGTCTGGCATTCTCCACAAGTGATGTGCCTCCCAAGGGGCCAAGGGCTGCCTTTGCTGCTTGCTAAATTCATCAGCATTCATCCCCATTTCGATAGAAGCGCTCAAACCCATCTCAGTGAGTTTGACATTGACCTCAGAAGTGGTGTCAACTTAGATGAGAAGCAGAACTGAGGCTTAAAGGTAGGGTCCACCCACCTTGTTAGGTATTGTGCTATTGTAATAATTTATCTCTCATGTCCACTTGGGACAATCAAGGAGGGGAATGTATGCAAGAGCACATTTCTACTAATGTGTCAGTCAGGTCTATTGCTAAATATACTAAAGGGCAGTTGAGGGCACCAAAAGGTTGCCAACTTTTAAACTGTCCCTTTAATATCAATTTGACATACAAGTGCTCACCTGCTGATGTTATTTTACTTTAATACCATGAAGAGCTCCAACTGCCCTTTTCAACTCAGTAAACCTGTATTACAGGGACAGGTCATTCCTGCCCACCCCATCCAATATTGGAAGCAAATGTCTTAACCAAACCCTCTCAACATAACTGTTTCAAAGAACAAGCAGCCACCTGAGGCTCTGACCCAAAACGGCATCTAGCCCAATGCATACTGATGATTTCGCAAGAACAGTATTCCACTGTAGTCTGTAGCAGCACTCTCATGCCCTTTCCTTAGGGGTCGCATTGGTTATTAAATTGTTATTAAATTGGAAGGGGAAAGATTGCGCTTAGACTTCCTAAGTTTTTAACTAATCTTGCTCCTGGCCAGCCAGATATACAGAAAACGAAATGGTAAAATGTTGCTTGGCAGGGACAAAGAAAAAGATGGGGGGGGGGCTTTATGGGCTAAATTTCTGTCTGGCAGGCTGCTGTTAAATGCACAGGAGAAGGGCCAGTTGGAAATCCTAGTTATGTGATAATATCTGCCTGGGGTCTTCCTAAAGCTCCTTTCCAGGTGCTGGGTTCTGAGCGGAATAAATGCAGCCAATAGAGGCCGTTCTTCCCAGTGTTACTTCTCTAGCTTAACATCAGTCAGCCAGAACGTTGCAGGAAGTGGTCTCTTTCAAACAGAAGGGTCTTCCATTTGGCTATGATTTACTTGGCTATTTGAAGAGGCGTTGTATACAATCTCTTCCAGCAAAAGGTGAGAAATGCAGAAGCACTGGCATTTAACAAAAAATACCAAACACAGCAGGAAGTCATCTCTGCCCAATTACAAGGTGATCATGGTTCATTTTATGGTTTGATTTTTTCCCCCCTATCACATATGTTTTCAAACACAGTTCTGATATCCTGTGGGGACAGCTTTTGTAAAGAGCCAGGGCTTCTGATTGAAGGAGCTTCAAAAATAGCTCTCTTACCCTTCTGGGTGGAAAAAAGCACAGTCTTGTAATAACGCATTTATTCGCCTTGAAAAAAAGGAGGATGTCAAAGGGAAAGTTAACAGTAAAATTAGCTCTGTTTATCTGGTGGTCCTGTGTTTCTAATGTTAGATGTAGCAGTGGGGAAGGAAGCAAGATTGTTTAATAAGTAGAAACTGCTATTGAAATGAATATTGTGCTCAAAAACGTATCCAAACAGAAAGAAGCATCAATTATACAACCGGTCGTGAAACAGAGACAGAGAATGAGGAAGGGGGGAGAGCAAAGTTTGATATCTACAGACTGTTTTCCCCCATAGTCAGCACCATTCAGCTATCACATTCCAGAGACAGAAAATCTCATTAATTTTGATACGAATGATCTGCATTTCCCACTAAGTTTCCCCCCCTCTGTTGTGAGAGACACTAGCTGAGCACTGTTCAAAGCCATACTTGCCTGGGTGCACATTGATGTCGATCCAGAAGACCCTCCTAATTCAGGTCCTCAGTGGGAACCTTTTGAGCCGTGCCAAGGTGGGAATTTTTCTTACAGTCCCAGAGGGAGGCTGTCAGGTATAAGGACGAATATACTGTTTTTTCTTTCAAATTTCTTCTTAAACTGTGTCATTTTAATAATTATGCATGCCACATCTAAGTAATCTAGTTCCCCCTGTTAAAAATGGAATAAATTATCCATTGATATAATGGAACGGTGCCATCAAATCCCCAAGCTGAGTGCACAGTTTGCACTCTCTAGAGACATATTTGTAGAGCGGCACCAAATCTTTGCTGTCTAACATTCTCAAGGTGAAAATGGGCTTTGTGGAAAAAGCACCCCAAAACCCCACCTTCTGTTTTTTCATGCTTGTTGGGATCTTTGCCCCAAACCTCAAGGGGACTCTGCTTTCTGTTAGCAATTGACAATTATGCCACCTGCTACCTGACTGTGTTTGCACTGAAGAATATGAAATCCCTAGCCATTGCTCAAACCCTAATCAATCTTACCCTATGGGTGGGTGTTTTGAAGGACCAGGGAAAAGATATTTGTGTACCTATTGTGTTCACTACTGCATATCTGCTATATGCATTCATCTGTTGAGTGCTTTAATCAGACTGTGGAAATCACAATATATGCCAGCATGGTGTAGTGGTTAGGAGTGCAGACTTCTAATCTGGTGAGCCGGGTTTGATTCTGCACTCCCCCACATGCTGCCAGCTGGATGACCTTGGGCTCACCACAGCACTGATAAAAATGTTCTGACCGAGCAGGAATATCAGGGCTCTCTCAGCCTCCCCTACCTCACAGGCTGTCTGTTGTGGGGAGGGGAAAGGGAAGGCGACTGTAAGCTGCTTTGAGACTCCTGGTAGAGAAAAGTGGCATATAAGAACCAACTCATTGTCTTTTTCTTCTCCTTCTGCATGGCATAGCAGTCCAAGCATCTAAACCAGATGGAGCCTTTGATTACGTGTTGACTTGGGGAAGGGATCTGTAGTGTTTCAAGATTTCATAAGAACATGAGAGGAGCAATGTTGGATCAGGCCAATGGCCCATCTAGTCAAATGATGCATGTCACATAGTGGCCAAAACCAAGGTGCTGTCGGAGGTCCACCAGCTCCGCAACACAAAGAATACAGAGCACTGCCGTCCTAGATATAGTGCTCAATCTATACATGGTGGCTAATAGCCACTGATGGACCTCTGCTCCAGTTCCCTCTTGAAGCTGGCTATGCTTGTAGCCGCCACATGCAGCTGTGAATCCCACATGCTAATAACTCTTTGGGTGAAGAAGTACTTCCTCTAATATGTTCTGAACTTATTGCTCATTAATTTCATTGGATGTCCACAGGTTTTTCTATTATGCAAAAGGGAGAAAAGTACTTTCTCAGTTTCATGCACAATTTCTCTCTGTCATGTCAGTCCTCAGTTGTCATGTCTCCAATTGATAGTGCCCTCGCCTAATTACCTGACATTTTAATTCCATGCATTTTGCTGCCCTGTGATGATGCAATAATTGTGTAATAGTGGACCAGATGAGCAAGGTAGTCTAGCTACCACCAGTGAACACTGAGAGAGTGTACTGGCAAATCCTGTTCACAGAAATATCAAGGAATAAAACAACAATTTCCATTAAGACAATTTCCATGGAATCAAAGATGCCACTTTGATTCCAAAAATGCAGCTGTGTCCCATTGGTTAATGGACTTGCTTCACCCTTTCCCAGGATTGTATAGTCATATGTATATTGAGGATGCAGTAATCTGTAAACATACCTGGGACTGTTTGTCAATTCAGGAACTTTGGTTTGCAAACTGTGAACCAGCCAAAAGTTATGGCAAACTTTGCTTCATTGGCCAATTCATGCCCATCCCTACCCAAGACTTTTGATCCCTTCCCTAATCTGCTTTCCTATTGTGTTTCTATATATTCCAGGGCTTGATATTGGCTTGCCAGACTGCTTTCAGTAAGAGTTTGTGAGTTTTTAAAAAGCTGGTTCTTTACTGGAGTTTGTTGGGGTTCAGTTTATTCTTTTGGATTCTCACATTTTACATTGAAATTCTTACTTTTTAATGAAGGGTGAGATGTTCTCATTTTACATAGTTTCAGGTTTTCAGGGGTTACCTAGTTTCAGATTCTTGGGTTTAACATTCCTTAGGCTCAGCAATAGTTCTCAATATCCTTCCTGTGATTTGAGATATTTAGTAAGTTTTACATTTTTCACATTTCCCCTGTCCATAGGAAACAACAGAGGATGGCTAGGGGCACATTGTCTTACCCTCTCTTACCATATTTATGTAGACACTTGTACTTTGTTTTCTCAGCAAGTGTGACTTACAGCACTGGTCTCCCAGCTTTCATTTTATACTCACAAGAACAACCCTGTGAGGTAGGTAAGGCTGAGAAGGTATGACTGGCCCAAGGGTTCCCAGGAAGCTTCCAGGCAGAGGGCAGATTCAAACAATGGATCCCAGATCATAGTCCAATACTCTGTTACAGCTCTCACAGAGCTGTTGTAAGACCAACATGGTAGAAGAACCATACATGCCGACTATCGCTCCTTGGAGGAAATACAGAGGTTTTTTCCGCACAAGGACCAATGTTGCCAATTGGTCCTGCAAAGTGGAAACACTATTTTTAAAAGTGCAATCTCGGCGTTACGCATACCTGCCTTTTTAGTGGAATTCAGTAGCGTTTCATTCGTTTCCTACAGGTTTCCGGTCTCACAAAAATCGCTAGACAGGAAGTGATTTTTTTCTGTGCTTTGTCCCGCCCTTGGCCGTCAATCAAACGTACAGCCAATGGGCGGTTGTTACCATGCCCCAGGAAAGCCGCTTTCCCTTTAAGAACAGTTAAAAAAAAGAAAAAAGAAAAACACACATTGCAAGGAATATGCCTTGATTCTTCCTAATGGAGAGACCCATCTAGCTGGCGTGTGAGCTAGCGATTCATCGTTACCACGCTCCCCCGAGTGAAACCCCCCCCCACATGGGTGCGATTTTCGGCCGAAAATAAAGGGAACTTGCAAACGGGGCCGTGTTGTGCTTGGGGACTTAGGGAAGCTTTAAAGCACTTCTGTGGAGGGACTGTAGCCGGAGAAGCCTCGCTGGGTGAATGAAGTCTCACTGGTTCGTTGCTTTCTGCTCGCTCCAAGAAAAAAAAATGGCGATCGCTTCACTGGAAGTTCGGAGGAGAGAGCCAGGGGGAGGGACTTTGTTGGAACCGCAACAATGGGAATGCACAGGTCTTTTTCGCTAGTGTTGCAGATTGTTTGCAAGAGTGTAGCACTTTTCGGAGGGTGAATCCACTTTTCCCGATTTCCCTTTAAGCGCTACAACGAATCGCTTTTTACGGGACTGTTTCAGGAGTGTGGCAGATTGTGTGCGACGTTTTGCGGAACTGCAAATTAGTAGCGTTTACAATTTGCAAGCCTTCTGCAACATTAAAGTCATGCGGAATGGCCCAGAGTAAAATATAACTTTTTATAGAGTTAAAAAATCTTAGCAACTACTATCAATGGCTATTCCTGGAATATAATTTGGGACAAAGATACTGGGAGAGGGGAGAAGTTAAAGTTGTATTTTTAAAATATTGTGAGCTGTTGTATATGGGATAGAGAGTAGAAACATTCAAATATTTGTGAGTTTCTTATATTATGGAAAAAGTTTGGTAAATGTTGAGGTAAGCTAGGTAATACAGTACATTTGTATTCCACTATCAGACTGCATAGCTCCACTCTCTGACTTCTTAAGGACCACTGCTTACACAATGCCAGTTGGCCTAACACCAATTCGTCTTTTAGTGGTTCTGTTTCCTTAAGGGACTTGACTTTAAACAACCATTTATTCTGCAAACAGATGATTCTCAGGTGGATTTGGAAGCTATTTTCTCCCAATGGTATAAGGAATTAGAAAGCACAATAATCTCTTCAAATCAGAAACTGTTCCCCGGAGAACAATACTTTACAGCATTAAAGAAGGAGATACTGGTTATAAAGTTGGAGGTTGGGTTCTAGTCTACATTATTGCTTGTTGAATAATCCATTTCTTTTGGTCACAGACTGCACCATTCAGTAGCTAAATATTATTGAGGATCATAACCCCTGATTACAAAGGGTGGATCCTGGACCTGTATCCATTCAGGTCTGAAATGGAATACTGTGAGGCTCCCAATGTTATAACCCGTGAGCAGATGTGCTAAGAGGCTAGATGAGGTGGGATGGGACACCATCTCTGTCCACAGTAATTTTTTAAAATAGGAGATACATATAAGGAGTCTAAACTCAAGGGCCAAGTCAAGAGTAAGCTAGTAAATTAAACTAGCTGGGAGACGATTTGGCATGACCAGAAGTGATATAGTATTCGGACAAGACCTGGGGTGTTTCCGCACAAGGACCAATGTTGCCAATTGGTCCCACAAAGCAGAAACGCTATTTTTAAAAGTGCAATCTCGGTGTTATGCATACCTGCTTTTTTAGTGGAATCCAGTAGTATTTCATTCGTTTCCCACAGGTTTCCGGTCTCGCAAAAATTGCTAGACAGGAAGTGATTTTTTCTGTACTTTGTCCCACCCCTGGCCGCCAATCAAACGTACAGCCAATGGGTGGTTGTTATCATGCCCTGGGAAAGCCCCTTTCCCTTTAAGAACAGGTTTAAAAAAACAAAACATGTTACAACGAATATGCCTTGATTCATTGCAACGGAGAGACCCATCTAGCTGGTAGCTGGCGTGTGAGCTGGCAATTCATCATTACCACGTTCCCTCGAGTGAAAAGAAATATCCCCCCCCCCGAACGGGCATGATTTTCGGCCGAAAATAAAGGGAACTTGCAAACGGGGCTGTGTTGTGCTTGGGGACTTAGGGGAGCTTTAAAGCACTTCTGTGGAGGGACTGTAGCCAGAGAAGCCTCACTGGGTGAATGAAGGCTCACTGGTTCGTTGCTTTCTGCTCGCTCCGAGAAAAAAAATGGCGATCGCTTCGCCGGAAGTTCGGAGGAGAGAGCCAAGGGGAGGGACTTTGTTGGAACCACAACAATGGGAACACACCGGTCTTTTTCGCTAGTGTTGCAGATTGTTTGCAAGAGTGTAGCGCTTTTCGGAGGGTGAATCTACTTTTCCCAATTTCCCTTTAAGTGCTACAACGAATCGCTTTTTGCGGGACTGTTTCAGGAGTGTGGCAGATTGTGTGCGACGTCTTGCGGAACTGCAAATTAGTAGAGTTTACAATTTGCAAGCTTTCTGCAACATTAAAGTCATGTGGAATGGCCCCTGGAATTTCTCTCTATGATACCCAACAACATCGAATTGAAGATGAAGGCAATAGAGAAACCAGGCATAGTGGGAGAAGCAGGAGACATTTTTTCATCGGTTGACTTCACCAGTGAGGTAGGTTAGGCTGAAGATAATATATGACTACATATATAGTCGTATATTATAGTAGAATGGGGGTTGGAAGTTCCATGTCCCCATTCATAGTGCAATTCTAAGACCGATTATGCATGGGGCAGGTAATCCGGGTGGTGGCAGCAGGGCATTTGTGCACAATGCTGCCGCCATCCCAGCCCTGGCCTAGCACAGCACCCTGGAAGACCCGCAGTAAAGGAATGCGGAATCTTTTGTGTTCCCTAGGATGCTGCAGGCGCCAATGCGGGCTATGTCAGGCCAACGCTGTGCAAAATCGGCACTGTGCAGGGACACCACACACCCCTGTCAGCTCTACGGAGGCATGGACCTGGCTGGGGAGTTCCCCCACCTCCAGCTTGGTGGGAGAGCGGCATGCCCCTCCCCACTATCATGCAGTGGGGGCCTCATGCCCCACACTCACCCCTGCTGCTGCTGCCTCCCCGCAGTGTACCAGGCTTTCCAGCCTCGGTGTTTTGTGCATGTGCGTGTTATGCTAGGGCAGTCCATGTATGCTGGGGCAGTCACTCCCACGTGCATATGTGGGAAGCACCGGGGCATGCTGCCCCAATACAATGCCTGGCAACAGCCCGGTGTGGCTGCTGCCATGCATAATGGGTCTATGTAGGCCACACTGGCTTCACACCCAACCAGAGAATGTGTGGTGAATCTGATGACAGCCCAGAGCCATGTAGATAATCAGATATGACTATGTGGTAGCATCACTGAGAACATCCAATGTCACTTTGTCTTCCCTTGGAGCATATTCTGGTATATGCCTAGGGGAACTATTCCCCAACCAGGGAGGCCAGGCACATTTTCTAAGGCAATGTGGACAGAGTGGATTGGCCACCAAGGCCACCAGGAAAATTCCCAGTGGGCTAAAGATTTGGGAGCCACTCTTGCACTGGGCCCATCCTGATCCAAGGATGTCCATGTGGAAATTAAGCTTTGAGTTTCTGGCTCCTCCCTCATGCTGTTTGGATGTGAATTGCTACTGCAAGCCTTCAGTCCTAAAACTCTATTCTATTCACTTTGCCATTGGGGTAGTTTTTCAGTCCACAGATCGTTCTTATACCATATTTGTCATGTTTGCATGGAACCCTAACAACTGTACTTTGCTTCAGATCAACGCAGTTACCCACCTGCAGCTGTGCTTTTCGAACAGTGCTAAAAATCTTTTAGAGATTTCTGTCCTTGTAAATCTACTGTTTCTAGAGTTTCTTTGGAAATTCAGTGGGGTGGAGAGCCATGATTGTTAATCTAGTTAATGTAAATGTGGACATGCCCTAAGGAGAGATTTACAGAAGAGTTCTTGGCTCACTTAGCAAATGAGAGCTGAATTTCTTTGGAAATCAGCTGTCTAGTCCACTGGCATTTATTTGACTGTTCCAAACACCCTTGTACTGCCTGATCCAATTCACCTAAAATCTCCATGCAAACCTTTGGTGTGCAGAACGGAATATATCGCATCACAGATCAGAACGCAGATAAGCAGACTCAAACATTCTTTATTGTGTAAAATTAGACTCTTTGTTGGAGGCAAGATGAAGGTACAGCTGAACACCGTTCTTTGTCTAAAAGAAAATTAATGCAGTTCTGATGACGAATAGTTCTGGTGAACAAATATGTGCCCCTCTAGTAAAAACCCACCCGGAGACCTCTTTTCAGAGGGAGCATAATGACTGACGTGCAGGTGTGGAAAAACAGTGACACCTAGTGGGCCACAGATAGAACAGAAGAGGTTTGTGATGCTAGCCAGGACCACCTGTGATTGCATGTACTTGGTGGCAAGAGAGAAGGGACTACTAAAGGTGTGGTTGACCATGCTTCTCTCCCTGAACAGGAGCAGAGGTCAAACCAAGACTTGCTTCCCCTTCCTCAAAGTGATCGTTCAAGCAACCTAACTTACAGTCTCTGTCTGAGTGCCATGAAGGGGATTCACAGTAAAGACTAGGAAACCTGCACTGCAGCACTGAATTAGGAGCTTCAAATTGCACTAAATCCCTTCCCTGCCTTTCATCAGCAGTTGCCAGCCTTTTTTTTTTTTTTTTTTTGCACAGCCCGTCTTCCTCTCTTTTCCCTCCCTCACTTCTACAGAAGGCAAGGGAATGGAAACAAGGATGAGAACTCCTATGTGTGCATGCAGGAGAATGAACTCTTTTCACCCAGGGAAATGTGCTGAGCATATCCCTTGTCCTTATATATTACTAATAAAAAGTTATGAGAGCAGCCTTTGGTGGAAAGGAAAGTGAACGATAGACAAGAAAAGCACATTGTGCCTAATAACAATAGAAATAAACAAAAGGGAAATGATAGTCCCAAGACTCCTCATCATGGGCCTTCTGTATAAAACCTCAAAATGAATGCTAAATAATGTGAAAACAACTGTTTTGCTATCATAGTGTATACAGCAACTTCTCCAGGGGGATTCAATGAAATAATAAGCTAGGTTTCAGTAGGAATTATTCCAGGTGGGCATAGTCACATCATTCTCTGGCACCACTCAGCCTTGTTTATCCACATTTGGGTTATCAGACATGGGTTTGCCCTGTCCAAAGTCTATACTTTCAGATTACATCCATACTCTTCCTTTTGGCTTAGAACATGCCTTCAGAAGACCGGGTGGGGACTCCCTGCCTGTTCTGTCCTCCTTGGCTGCACACCTGGTCCAAATAATTATGCCCTCAGCTGGAAAGCCGAGACCAAATTGTTAGGTAAGTTCCAAGTCCAGAGTTCAATCCATAGAGTCAAAAGTCAAGGGAGTCAGTCCACCAAGGGAGATGAGTAAGGGAGCAGAGTCCGGAGTCAAGCTGGGGTCCAGTACCAGAGAGGGATTTGAAGCTGTACCACATTGAGTAGCCAGATAATCCAAAAGCCGAGCTGGAGCCAGGTGTCAGGAGCACTGACAAGAAACAAGCCACTCAGGAACCCTGAAAAAAGTCAAGATATCAAACTGGAATCAGGAACAGAGTCAATCCGGACAGGAACCAGGAACAGAGTCAAGCCACAGTCAGGAACAAGAATCAAACCACCAGAGCTTCGCTGTAGCAACCAGGAACACCAGACATTTAGGTTGTCAGTCAGGGAAATGCATACGTTGCACCCACAGAGAGGCTTGCCCCAAAGCTCTCCTCAAGTACACCTTGGCTGGGTGGGGAAACCATCAAGTGAAGGACTTGCAGCTGGGCCTAGTCCTCATCTGAGGAAGTAGCCTCAGCTGTATACCATCAGACTGACAGTGTGCAGATTGCCTGATCGCCAGTGGAGTGGTACCATCACTGCTGCTCTGGTGAGTGTTCCAGGCTGGATGGTACCTTCCCCTGTGGTTTCAAGGGTGCTGGCATGTAGGGCTGGGTGGGCACCTGGCTGGGCCCAGCCTGTTCATCAACTGAAAAATTGGGCAGGCCCTGATCCTTGATCAGATCCTCAGTGATAGAGTCCATAGGTGGCACAGAATGTGTGCTTGGCCTGGGTAGCGCAACTGGGTTGGCTGTATCCTCTGGAGTGCCCTGTGGTGGCTCATCAGGAGGTGCAGGAGGCACAAGTATGACACCACCTTTCTAATGACAAATTTAAACAATTATCATTGCTCAAAAATCCCAGAACTCTGGGATCTCTAATACTGAAGACAAACATAATGTAAGAGGCACACAGGAAGATGAGACTGATAAGAAATCTTATCGGCTTTGCAAACTCACCATTACAATTGAAGAGTCAGGTGAGTAGACTATCATCCATGTTATCTCTCCATCCATCTTCAGCTCTCTACTGAGAGCTCTCTACTGGGGAAAGTTAGTCAAATATTTATTTTGACCCTGTCTTCTTCCCACATTTTAGAACTTGTCTCCCTTGGTGCTCCAAGCTCTCCTTTTATATAACTCCTGTCTTCAGCCTTGTTTTGTGACAGTATCTCTGACTGATGTATCATCAGCATCCTCCCAGAACTACTGTCCTAGGATTGATCAAAGGAAGACATTGCCATATCCACACATCTTGTGCTGTTGCTGTACTATAGCTGTGATTCACCACTGGATGGCTTGTCCACACAGGGAAATCCGGTTTCAAATGATTGCTATAGGACATTATCTAACAGTATGTGTAAAAATACATCTCTTCATGCCAAAAGTGCATTTTAGGTATAAATATGTCTACCAATTAACAGAATAGCAAAAATGAAGAAATAAATATCCCTCTAGTGCTGTTTCAGGAAAATAGCTAGAGTGATGGCATTTTGTGCCCAAAAAGTTCTTTGATTTTTAAAAGCCATTGCCTGTAACTGTAGGGAACTTGAATTGGGTCCAGACCCAATTAGCATATCTAGTTTGTCCACAGCAGAGGCACATGATTCTGGAATGTCTTCCCAGGAGAGGTCCTTCTTGCCCCCTTTTTCTAAATGTTCCAGCATCCCTAAAAGTCAATATGTTGAATCTCATGAAGAAAATCCTTTGGGAGAAGAGATCTCCATTCACAAAGCACAACTATCTTGCCCCCCACCCTCTTTGTGGGCAAAGGATCCTCAGGAACATCATCATAGGGAGATGAAAGTATGCAGTGGGGAAAGAGGTAGACTAGAATAATAGAATCATACAGTTGGAAGGGATCCTACAGACCATCTAGTCCAAGCTCAATGCAGGATCAGCTTAAAGCATCCAGGATAAGTATCTGTCCAGCCACTACTTGAAGACTTAACAGTGAGGGGGAGCTCACCAGCTTCATAGGCAGTTGATTCCACTATGAATTTTTTTTTTGCTATTGCTCTACATGCAGTTTAAACCTATTACTGTGGGTCCTATCTTCTGCTGCCAACAGGAAGCTTTCCCTACCCTCCTCTGAGCAATCATGTCCCCCCTCAACCTCCTCTTCTCCAGGCTCAACATTCCCAAGACCTTCAGCCTTTCATCATAGGGCTTGGTCCCTAGGCCCTGTATCATTCCTGGTCCTCTTCTCCAAACCTTCTCAACTTTGTTCATGTCCTTTTTGAAGTGAGGCCTCCAGAACTGCACACAGTACTCCAGATGGGGTCTGACCAATATGGTATACAGTGGGACTATGACATCTTGTGGTTTTGATGTGCTACTAGTGAAAACAGTCTTCCTTACACCTTGAAAATCCTCCATGGTATCTAAGACTGCCTCATGAATAAGCTCCTCAGCCTGTTGCTTTAAAGAGGTGGCATCCATTTTCATTCAAAAGCAGTGCTATGTATTTGTGGAGTATACATACAAAGTGTAGGTTATGGAAGAAATGTTGGTCAAACTGGGAAAAAAACAGGCTAGTAAATATGGTGCTGGCATGGTTGACATACTAGAAGTAAGCAGTGTTGTTAACACTGGGAAAGAATAATACACAAGGAATCAGAATCATATTATACAATGTGATCACACATATGTACAAAACCTATTATAAATCAAAAGCAGGAAATCCTCCAATCTATTCATATTCAAAACCATACTGGTAATCCTGATATTTCCCTCTTGGATGGACAGAGATGGTTTAATTGAGCCAATTTTCCATTGCTATTGAAACCTTCCAAAATGGAGTTTTTGGAAATATAAAAAGGATAGCACTTAGAGATATAGATCAGTTCAGGTTTAATTTCTTCAAAACCAATACAAAAT